>NW_016690371.1:87710-96481 GCF_001604755.1 Lepidothrix coronata
GGCCAGGCATACCAGAAAGAAGACTGTCCAGCTCATGCTTTCAATTTTCCTGCTTTTCAAAAATGAGTTCTGAAAGTTTCATCTTATTGTAAGTAGGGGAAAAGAAAAAGTAAATAGTGGTTTCTGCTCACTCATCTCCACTCTCCTTTCCATGCTCCCTTAGTTTGAACAGCAACACCCTAAAAAAGAAATTATATTGTGATTTCATCCTAGACCTCACTTTATGGACTTAACAGATCTCTTGGATCTTGCACTTGGAGCTGTTAAAATTTCTCTTGAAGCTGAGAAGCACAATATTTAGTGGAGGTTTCTGGTTAGTTTTTTTTTTTCTTTTAAACAACCTCTCAGACTCTTTCAGTCAACAGCCCACTGACCAAAACTAATAGTTTGTACTGAAGAAATAAAACTCATCAGTTTGGAAAGATGTATGCACTGAAGCAAGCACCTTCCAAAGTCCTGCTACAACTCTGTTTTGGGGTATGGCATTGCTACCCTACACGGCCTAAGGAAATATAGTCACTTTGGCACTTCAGTCTTCACATGGAGTAAATATCTAGGGGACCTCTATTAAGACATTCTAGTAAACAGGGTTGTGCCAGAACAGCATTCTGATCCTCCTTTAGCACTCCTCCTTCTTAGGGTCAATATAAGTCTATGTAAGGGAACAGGAGATGGTACCACTGCCAGGACAAACCCCATAATCAATTGTTAGGGAAAGAAAGGAGGTCAGATTTCTGACTGGAGCCCACATTAGACTACTACAAATGAAACAAGTTAGTCAATAAACATTCTCAAACACTTGAAAGTCATCACACAGGTGAGTAGATGACTTCAAACCAATTTCAGAAAAATTTATTTAAACTAGAACCATTTCTGTGTGTAGCCCCCACAATCACATCGGCTCAAAAAATTTACTTTGTACGACTACACTCCACATGGCTTTTTTCATCATCACCACCTCTACAAAAAAAACTGATTAGCCTTCTTAGAAATAAACCACATGCTGACTTGCTGAAACACAGATAAGGATGAAAAAAGGAAAGCATTTTTAATTCAAGTTATATGAATACTTGGCCTATGCTATGAATAAGTAATGATGGAAAAAAGTCACTTCAAAACATGAAGTCCATCAGAAAACCATTCAATCAGCTTATGTCCATAATTAATTTGGTGCAAAAGAAAGAAAGATACTCAAAGTCTGGATGGGAACTTGGAAATTAAACGTGGAATTTGGCAACATTCACAGTCAAGCATGCCCAGATATCTAATAAATCCAGGCAGAGGGACACAGTAATTTTTTCTCTAAAGAAAGGGACTTACTATGAGAAGATTTAAAACACTAAAAGCATCAGTAAAAAGACGTTGAGTTTTGCTGTGTGTGCACAATAACATCTCCATAATGAGCATACTCACATTACTCATTGTCTTACTATTTCTACCATTTCTAAATGTGTCACATCTTGTCAAACATGACAACTTCTGGCAAACCTACTGATGGATCTCTGAGATCTTAACTCCTCAAAGATTCCTTTAAGGAACAGTATAAATGAGAACATACTCAGTGCTTAATTTGTGAGTGGCTGTTCTTTTTTGGTAACTAAGGCATCACTTGAGGTACTCATGCAAATTACAGAAAACAAAAATGTGATAAATTCTAGTAATTTTCTCTAAATTCTAAAGAGTGAAAAAGTATTTTAAGTAGACTGGGGAACTTTATAAACTATTTCTTTTCTGTATACTGTTCCACCTAGGATAACTGACATTGTACGGTTTTCTTTTAAACAAAAATAAGTTAATCATGTTACAAAATGTGTTTTTTCTTTGAGACGATAAGAACACTTATGAGATGATAAGCCAGCAGAAGAAGACCTAGAAGGGAAGAAAAAAGTCACTGTTTTTATAAGGCACTAGCTGAAAAGCAGCTGTTGTGTCAAACAATAATTATATTTCTGGGCTACAGTGCTCATTGACAAAAGTGCAGAGAATAAAAATAGATAAAACCAGAAAATGCCGAGTTTGGGACCTGAACTGCCAGACACACTTCTAAAATCTTGTATCAGTTCCACTACGTAATACCTGCAATAAAACTGTCCTGAAGCTGATGTAAGTAACACTCACCTGTGGTATACAAAATGTTCAGCTCATAGCTGAAGATAAATCACGCAGGGAGGAGCTTGAGATCCATTTTTTTTGTCTTTGATATAATGTCAGCTACAAAGGATCGTTTTTCCATCCTGAACAACAATAAATTTCAAAGGTATTTGAAATTTGAACACAAAAGGAATGCAAGACTCCCAAATAATTGAGTCCTATTAATTAACATATAGTTACACAAGCCTATCCTTTCCATAGAACAATTATAGATCCTTTCCAAATTGTAACTCCAGCAATTCATGACTGGAAAGAATAAGATCCTCATAATTCTGAGAACCTATCTAATGAAATGCTTCACTCTTTTTATGTTCATAAGATGAACATAAACAAAAGAATATTCTCTAAATCCATGCATCTGGAAAAGAGCAAAGCTTTTAACTGAACCTAGATACAAAAGCACTACTAAACTTGCCATTTATCAGAAAGCTAACAGTTCAGGCCAAATACCTTATTCATGCTGAAGTCTACAAGATTAATTGTATGAGCTACCCTTATTTTGGCCTTCAAATAATCTAATCTAGTGTTCCACTGAAAACATAAAATTCCAAACTCAAGTGTAGTGATCAGTTTTAAACCTATACTCTGTTTGCCAAGGCCACTGATCACATTACATAATAAGAACTAAAAATTGTCCAAATGTAAGAAGAGTTATTCTCTCACGAAGTCCAAAACTTTCACAATCTGCCAACTCTCTGCAGTTATCAGTGGAACACCTGACTAAAAGCATTCACAGCACAAAACCCATATAAATTGAGTAATTAACTTGAGAATGGGAATTTAGTCCTTTATCTCTTTCCAGCTGGCCGTAATTTGAGCCAGTTTCTGTATTATTCTGATGTATTAGAAAGAGAGTTTAACATTAAATTTGGAAGGCACTGAAGAAAAAAAACATGCTAGCAACTTCCACTTGATCTACAGAATTACCTTAAGCTGCTAGAGTAATATTAATAAAGATATCAATAACATTAGTTCACTTGGTGTCTGACTGCCACAGCAGACATAACATAATACTATCTTACAGAGTAAAGTAGAAAATTTTGTGGCTCCAATTTGTATCTAAGCAAGTTTGTTTACATGCACTTTCTTTCCTGCACCCTCTTTCAAAGCATTTAGCTCTGGAGGTTGCTTTCATCATTAAGTTGTAAGTGTGCTTCCACGGTGAAGACAAGTACTCGCAGATCCTCCTAAGCAAAGACATGTTTCCTGTTCTTTAGTTTAATCCCACAAACACATCTCTGGTGTGGGATTTGTTCCTCACATCAGAGGAACAAATCCCACTTGTTTCCCCCATGGAAACAGTTACAGGAGTATGCTTTCCAGCTCAGGCATAACCTTAAACTTTAAAGCTTAAGAGCAGGAATATCAACTTGCGCAGCTCTCATCTAGTGATGGTGTTCACTGTTAGCCTATGCAAGCAAAAAGGAGAAACGTGTCCTGAGTAGAGACACATAATACCAGCTTTACTTTTTCAGCACATGTGACAGAGCTGAAGACCCAACTAATTTGCTTTGGGATTGAATAACACTTAGATCTGCATGTTAGAGGTTATAAACTCTATTTTGGCTCATGTTGAAGCTCATTCTATCACACTTTCAGCATTACTATAACTGACTTAAGCAGGGAGATTGGACCAGATGACCCACAATGGTTCCTTCCAACCTTACTGATTCTGTGATTTCATACAAGTCAAACCCAGCCTGGGCCTGTACAATCACACGTTTAATTTGCTGGATAAGCATACCTTGAACTAGTTTACAAGCATTTCTTCCACATTTCCACATAAATCAATGCAAGACAGTAACACAGTAAAAGCAAGAGTTCAGTACTGTTATAAGTACTACCCACGAATGACAAAATGTATACACTTGCAAAGCAAACATAAACTCAGTCGAAAAAGGATGCTTCTGATACACTTAGCCAGCAGAGGTGACAAAACCCCAGACAAATAAACTCCTCGGAATAATTATTGTGCACAAAAGGTGAGTCTGAAGACATCTTACTTTCAATGATGTAGGTTTCCTTGCAGAAAGCATGTGAAAGAAGCAGAAAAAACTTTTAAGCTGAGTATATTCTCTGCACTCGTTCCCACAGACAACGCGTGTGAGAGCAAACCCCGACCCAGCCGAGCAAAACAGTCCCCAACGGGACGCTGCCCCGGTTCTTTCGTAAACCACATTCGAACCCTCCTGACGCGTCCGTGTAAAATCATTTACTTTCTAGGCCAATTTAAACACGCTACTGAAAATTTCTCGCCGTTGATTAAGCGCTTAAAAGACGACTGGAAAGATGATGGAAACCTCCCCACCGGCAGCACGGAGAAATGTTACCTGCGCGGTGCCCTCAGCACGGACTCCGGACGGGCTCTCTCGGCCCCGCACCGGCCCCGCGCGAGTCACAACGGCCCCGCAGCGCTCGGCCCCTGCCCTCCCTCCCTCCCTCCACTGACCCCCGGGCCGCGCTTCCCTCGGCCCGGCGACACCCGCAAGTGCCACTCCGGGAGACGGATCTGTGACTAAGCGGTGGCCGCGGGACTGCGCTGCGGAGGTCGGAGCCATCCGACCTGCTCGGTCTCCCTCCCTCCCTCCGCCCGCCACCGCCGCGGGACCCCTCCGCCATCACCCCGCTCGTCCCTCCAGGCACGGTCGGCGGGAAAGCCCAGCCCCGGGGAACCTATGGCGCCCGGCTCCGGAGAGCCGCTCACCTCCGCCCGGCTCGGGGCGACTCCCATCCCCGCAGCCCGCCGGGCTGCCGGTCCCTCCTCGCCCTCGGGAGCTCCGCGAGCCGAGCAGCCGCTCACCTGGCGCCGGGCGACCGCCCGTCCTGTCCGTGCCGCCCGTCCTGTCCCGTCCGTGCCGCCCGTCCTGACCCGTCCCGTCTGTGCTGTCCCTGTGTCCCGTCCCGTCCCGCCCCGCTCGCTCAGCACTGGGCACAGCGGAGGCGGCGGCGGCCCCGGCAGCTGTGGCAGCCGCTGGACAGGGGGCGGAGGCAGGCGAGGGAGGTGCTGCGGGAAGCCGAGGGAACCCGGCGAGGCGGCGGAGCTGCCCGGGAGCGGCCCCCGCGCCCCCTCGGCGTGGCGGGCTCGGCCCCGCCCGGCGGCCCCGCGGGTGCGGGCGGTGTCCCGGGAGCTGTGGGCAGCGCAGGAGGAGAGTGGCTGGCCCGCGGCAGGCTGGAGGCAGCGAGCAGTAAGCAGTAAGCGTGGGGACACTATGCCCGGACACAGCGGAGGGAACTACCGCTCCGAATAAACTGTTTGAAATTCTTTGGTGGGCAACTTGTTCGGCGTTAAAATAGCTTTTTTTCTTGTATGGTTCACCTTAAGCCCTAACGTAAACGTAATTTTTCAGAATTAGCAGCCTTCATTTAATTTCAGTAAGATTGATACTTTCAGTTGGTAGTGTAAATGAACTTTGTAAATCGTAAATTGACTTAGCTACCAGGTCAGCAGTAAGCTGAAGCTGTGGCCCTCCTCTTCCCCTTTTTAATTGCTCGGAATGAAACATATTCTGAAAATGCAGCACTTTCAGTGACTTATTTAATACCAAAATTTTTAGGAACTACTCCCTGCATGTGAGGAGGAGCTTTGGTCATTAGACACTGCTGAGAAGAGCTTGGCTCCAGGGCATAGCTGGGGAAGGGATGTGCTTTAGGAGTTTTAGGCAACAACTCTTCTCGGTGTTACTGAAAAGATAAGACGGGCAAATTCTACAAACTCCACAGTCAGTAGGTCTTCCTGAGGATGCAGAGTGTGATGAGTCCACATGATGAGCATAATTTTAGAGAAGTACTTGTAAAGAAGAGCTGGAGCTAGATGAAGAGATTTGTTTCATTTTGCTTAGATCAGTGGTGTCTTTGGATGCTTTGGAGCTGGCATCTAGTGGACACAAGGCCGGTGCTTTTGTAATTCCTCACATAAGAAAAAACAGGAGGTATTTTTCTTTCTCTGCCTTGCTTAGTGGAATATATTTCACTTCCCTAAAGGTTTAAGGACCTAGCTTATACCACCTGTGAGAATTATATCTCCTTCTCCTTCACTTCTGATCTGGATGTCTGGAGGTCAATAATGTGGCTTAGTGGTGTCTCCTCAGAAAGGGTAAAAAATTGAATGATGTTGGAAACTGAAGTCCAACTTACCCATGCGCACCTTACCTGACGGTAGTGCAGAGTTAGGAAGCTTTCTCTGTTGTTTGTTGTGTGAATAGTTACCAGTGTACAGAAGTTTGTCTATGTCCTAGTTAGGACAGCTGAGACCAGTTCATCATGGTATGGGTGTAACCCAAAACTGTGTATTCTATAGCCTTCCATGCCATTTCCCAGAAATTGTTAGCACTAGAGGCCTGCAAGATAGGAAGATGTTCCTGTCCTCATACCCTTTTATGGAATTCCCCGCTCTGAGGGAAGGACTGAGCATTCCTGCCTGAACTGTAGAATATATAAACTTGGAGTTTTGGAGCCTTTTTACCACTCGTGGGATCCAGAGAAGGACTGCAGCTCACCACTCTCAACCAGACTGAGACCACCACCCTCAACTGGACTGCAATCACCACTTTTGACCAGACTGCAATCACCGCTCTTGACCAGACTGCAACAGCACTCTCACCGACAGGTCTTCCCCTCACTTTTTCCTTTGGACTCAGGGGGCCCAAAGAACACCACTCTGTTCATGCCCCAAGGTGCTGGGTTATATATTTGGGGTTTGTGGGTTAAAACCAATTTGTCTGTATAATTGTACTTATTGTATTATTTTATTAAATTGTTATTCTGACTTATAATCTCTCTTTTGAGTTGAGTTCATTTCCCCTGCTGGTTTACCTTTAAACCAGCACAGTCTACCCAACAGCTCTGACAAATTATATATTCTTTGGGATAAAAATCAGCTGGTTGCTGAATTTTCAAGCACTAAAATGTAATTGTGGGCAGAGGAGTTACCTCAAAATACCTATTCTCTTTCCTCTTAGACCAAATTCATTTACTATGAGAAAATACTGTGTAATTTACAAAAGGAAAACACTTTACCTAATTTATATCTCTAATTGTTTATTTAAACTGTGTATTATCCAGTAACATACAGAGAAACTAAACAGAATTGATTTGTAATGACCTAAAAACCCAGACTAAGTTAAAAACTTCATTCCCAGTGTACTTGTATAGCTGTGCTTAGCTGGAAAAGTCCCTGAAATCTATGTATAATCACTCAGATACAAGTATGGCATCTATACAGTTCTAGGACTACACAAGATCTGGGCAGTGTTCCATGGAAGCCAAAGGCAAACTCGTATGCACTTACCAAGAAAACACAGAATTGAGCAGGTCTGAAGAACAAGCATGAATAACTGAATAATAGAGAACTTTTCAATTCCACTAGTTTGTTATGCTTTTGAGAAAATGCCAAAAAAAAAGGGTTGTGCTAATTCAGGTTGCTCAATGCCTCCTTTATTGTGTGCTCGTGCAATACTGAACACTGCTTTAGTAGGAATAGCAGGTGATAAATGCAGGTTTAAGAGAATGATCATCCCTTGAAGAGAAGGAGTCAAATCTTCTGTCTCCAGAAAAATGATCATATTAAAACATCTTAAGTAAAATTAATAGTTTAATAGTTTCAGGATCTGGAATTCTCCAGAAAATGGGAGCATGGATACCATAAACTGGTGTCGATATAAAGTTTGGCCATGCATCCTCCTAGTGGAGAAATACTGTATTTCAAGGTTTTAACAATTAAAGCATTTTATTTTCACCTGTGTTCAACCAGATTGAATATAGAAAACCCAGTGACTCCAACAAAGTCAGAGTCTAAATTCACATTAACTTCATCTTAACCAGAATTTCATATTATGCTTTCTAAGTGGTTTGGAATTTATTATTATTTTTTATTTAAACTCTTCCTCTCTTTATTTTTGTGTGTGTGTGTATACATGTTTCCTAGGGAGATTAGACATTTCTGTGTCATATTGTGGTATTCATTTCATGTTTATAATTTATGTATCTAAATGGAATTTGTTCTGATGATGTAATTCATGTCTCAGTAGGAAAAAAACATATGTAACCACCAAGGGAAAGGGGAGAGGGGAGATAGTGGGAGAAGTGAGGTCTGTTTGCCTTTTCATTTATGCTGTAAAGGTTTGATGTTGTTTCACAAAGATGCTTGTCAGGACAGACTTGTCCTGTTCTTGCTCCTCCCTATTCCTTCACTATCTCTAGTGGGCAGGATTGGAGGTTGCTTTGCCCTATGATGTGTATATGGTCAATCCCAGGGAGTATAAAGTTAGGAGAATGGCTGTTTCAATAAATCACATTAACATAACACCTTTTTATATCAAACCTAATTGATCTAAAATCAAAGCAAAAAAGACTTTATGATAATTTCCATGACTCTGAATTTTGTGGGGTTCTGTCTTCTTCATTGCCATGCTACAGGTTTCTATGAACACCAGAAACTAATTGGAGGTACAAAAAGCAGTTAAAATGGTTACAATTCTCTGCTTCATATATAAATATAGTCCTTCCCAAAAATCACTCATGTTCTATTCTATAATATCATGTAGTAGTTATAAGTCGTGTAAATGACAGATAACTAGGTAAAAAGTAGGTTAGGTGTTTTTTAACTGATGATAACATTGAAG
>NW_016690371.1:97124-214660 GCF_001604755.1 Lepidothrix coronata
TTCCTTCATTTAAAAAAAAAAAAAAAAAAAAAAAAAAAAAAAAAAAAAAAAAAAAAGAAAAATCTTCCCTACTGAAGGTACAGGAAGGATATTAAAATAGTAATGACAAAAAAAGATCTGTATTCCTGTGGTTAACTTCTAAGCCTCACCTCACTAGTGAAATATGCATTTCACTTCTTGTATCATTACTGATGACAAGTAATATTTATGTTCACCATGTTATTTGGCCCTGCTGAATGTTGCGGGGCCCTGCTTGCAAACACACAGCTATGTCATGTCAGACTCTGTTCCACCTCAATGTCCCTATTGCATTTACATTCCACAATGGGATAAAGGTGGAAGGCAATTTGTTAGGTACTCAGGCCAAAAGAAATGAGAAATCTTTGATACAGTTTTCTTAAACGAAATTTCATGTTTCTTACATGAAGAGTGAATGATTATATGTAGCAGCAGGATGAACATTCTGTTCTGTTGGATGATCAGCCCATCAATAACCTCTGCATATGTGTTCATGCAACACTCCATTCTGTGGAGTTAAGAGCCTTCGTTATTACCTGTTGGAGTAAAAAGTGAATGGAGCACAAACTGAAATGCAAGAAATTTGATTGAAACATAAGAAAAAGATTTTTTTTTTATGGTGAGAGTCATCAAACATTGAGCAGGTTGCCCAGAGAGCTGGTGGAGTCTCTACCCTTGAAGATGTTCAGAAGGGAGCAGGATACAGTCCTGGGCAACCTGCTGCAGCAGCCCCTGCTCTGAGCAGGAGTTTGGACTGGACTGTCTCCAGAGATGTCCTCCAGCCTCAGCCTGACTGTGACACTGTGAGAAGTAAATGCTGCTAACACTCTGCTTTCCCTTAGAATAAAACATCCTTTTGGCTGAGCAAAGGACAATGATCCTTGAATTGTAAAAAACTTGAGAGTGGTGAAAGGCTCACATACCCAAAAGCCCAGACCAAGGTGCTAATCAACATTACGGGAAACTACAAGGAAGTGTTGCCAAGGAAAGCAATCTGAAGAGAACACCTGGAAAGGACAATTAAACCTTTCAATTCTCTATTTATGGCACTCAATCTCTAAATTCTACTGACATTTCTATTTTCATTAAATAAACATTTTAAAGGAGTTGTAACTTGTCCATAAAAAAATAAGTCTGTGCCGATCTTGGCAGGCAAATTCTCATTCTGGGAACATTTCACATTTTTGCTTTTCTTTTTTTAAAACTTAATTTGCAAAAATAACTGCGTTAACCTCTGAAAGTTGACACTGACTCTAGTGGTTCCCCATTAAATGTGTGGCAAGACTTTTAGCACGACATGAACTGTTAAAATAAGCCAAGGAGGTTACTATACCCCTGTTGATTCCTAGGTCTGTGTAACTGGTAAGGCAACAGAGAAGAATCTTTTTTTATCAGGGAACACTTTTCCAGTGTATGGTTTGCAATGTGTATCTCTCTCGTACTAGGAAAAGTACGTACTGTGAAAGCTAAAAAGATTTTATCTTTTATGCCAAGTCCTTTCACCCCCAACAACACTTTTTTTCTTCTTTTCCTGAGAGGAAAACTTGTGTTCATAGTTGTCCTTTCTTAACTCTGTTCTTGGCTTTGCTGTATCTTTTAAACAAAGTATGTGCATCTCAGCTGCAAAATAAGAGATGGATGGTGTAAAGGCAGAGGAAAATATGAGATACCATCATGTTTTGAATAAAGCAACCTGCTTTTGGTGTATCAAAGGAGATTTTCTTCCCCAGTTTAATTCTATAACTTACTCCCCTGTTCTGCAGTGTTGAACTCTGCCCACTTTACCGCTAATACGTCATTCTCAGTGGAGCCAGAAACCTCTTTGTCTAAGTGAACCACAGGAGTTTTAATAAACCTCAGAACTGCCATTACTTGTAATTTGACTGACATTCTGAATTCTCTGTGCAGAAAATCAACTTCTTGTTTCTACCTAGGTCAAATAGTTCTCAATATTAAATATTAAACAACCTATAATACTGGATGGCTGAGATAAAAAAAGAAGTGCATAAAGCCTCAAGTGCCAGGAAATTTATGTTTCTTTTACCCTTCTCTTCCTGTCTCCTCAAAGAGTTTGGAATGTATTTTTAAAAGTTTTAGGTCTTTCACAAAACTTTTTTTTTAAAAATAGGTTTTCTCACTGGAATTACTCAACTGAATTAAACAAGTTTTTATCATAGAAGCCATTATGTTTTGTGTTGTTGGATAATCTTGTTTTGCCAGGCTTACATTTGTAGTCCCTAAACTTGTCTGTGAGGCTTTTTGTGGCAGAGGGTGGGATGTTTCCGTGATGATTTTTTTTCTTGTGAATTATCTTTTATCAACTTCAAACTTAGGCTGGCTCTGCCACAAGTTTGGATGTTACATAATTTTCTGAAATATATTGCCTCCAAGATTCAATTAAAATTTATCAAGGTCCTGAATGCTTATATTATTCAGGGTAAAAAATTCCCAAATAATAACATCTGTATTTCAAGTATACTTCATTCTTGTGCAAAAGCTCAGGAGAAAGTCTATACACAGTTTGTGGAGTTAAATGTTTGTTTTGAGGACTTATTTGAGTGATTAATAGGTCTCGTACAAATCTTCTGAACATAGATGAAATTAATTCTTTGTATTTATCTTTTGGAAATAGAATTGGACCTACTCCTGTGTTTTGGAAAGAACATGACTTTATTTTTAGGATCTTTTCTGTGTGATAAATTATTTTCTCTAAATTATCTCATTCTTTGGTTACTGTACTGTTTATAGGTTAATTTTTGCAAAGATGCAAAATACCCAGCACTAATGTTTGACATAATTTTGTTCTGCATTTCAGTAAAGGCCCAATGGTGCTCCCTTGTACCTCCAGCAAATATTGAGCAGAAACTTCTTTATGCCACTGTGTATTACTCTCTTTGGTTTGCCAAAGCATCACCGAGGTCTTAAGAGGAATTTTATTCAGTCCTCTTTATTCAGAAAGGTCCATTCAAATGGAAATGGACGTGGAAACACGGAACTTGCTTCAGTAAGATACATTTTGCTGAGCTTTGCATAAGGAGAGTTGCTTGAAGGAGAGCAGGGTGGCTGTAACAATAGTCTTTGGTTCTCCAAAGATACTGTGGAATAAAAGGATAGTATAATGAAAAAATAAGCAAGAATATGGATGTCTGTTCTGACACAGTTGGATCTAATTTTTTTCTCAGTAGTTGTGTTTGGCCTTACATTCCCAATTGTTCTTAAATTCATTGCATACTGGGATTCATATACGAACTTTGGGGACCATGTAGGACATTTCATGAGGTCTGTTTTTGGCAGAAGTTTTCCACCAGTTATATAAGGGCTAACCTGATACCTTCTGGTAACTTCAGGAAGAATGTATTTGCAAAGTCTTCTCGCAATACAGTCTTGGGTACCTCGCATCTTTTTTATCTACTAAGTTTTTATTTAGCCACCCACTAGCTGTGGCTTCTTTGTTTGCTGATAAACTGTCATAGAGCATGTGGTGGGTTGACCTTCTCCAATTGCCAAGCATCCACCCAGCTGCTCTCTTATTCCCCCTCCTTAACAGGACAGGAGGAGAAAATACCATGAAAAAACTTGTGGCCAAGATAAAGGCAAAGACATCGGTTACCAATTACTGTCACAGACAAAATAGACAAAACTCGAGTTGGGAAAATTCAGTTTATTGCCAAGTAACATGAAGTTGAATAGTGAGAAACAAAGGAAAAAACTGAAACACCTTCCTCCCACCCCCTGTTTTTCCCAGGCTCAAATTTACTTCATTCCCAGCTCCTCTCCACTCTCTCCCCAGGTGGTGCTGGGGAATGGGGCATGAGGCTCATAGTCAAATCAGGACAGTTCTTCTTTGCTGCTGCATTCTCCTCACACTTTTCCTTGCTTCAGCATGGGTCCTCTCCTTGGGCTACAGTCTCTCAGGGTAAACACACTCCAGCATGGGTACACCACAGGACGCAATTCCTGTCAGTAGGACTCGCTACAGTGTGGGCTTTCCATAGACTGCCATGCCTTCAGGATATACCTGTCTCTAAAGGCAACGGTGTGGATATCTGCTCTACCATGACCCTCTCCCTGGACTGCAGGGGGACGGCCTGCCTCACCATGATCTTCACCACAGATTGCAGGGGAATCTCAGCTTCAGCCCCTGGAGCACCTCCTCTCCTCCTTTTTCATTGGCCTTGCTGTCTGCTGTTTGTCTGACTGTTTTCCTCTTTCCTCACACTGCTGTGTGGCATTTTGCCCTTTTTTAAACACTTTTTCCCAGTGGTGCCACCTCGTTGGCTGTGGGGCTCAGCCGTGCCCTGCAGAGGGTCTGTTGGAGCCACCTGGAACTGCCTGTGTCTGGTGCGGGACAACCACACCCCTTTTGCCACTAAAACCTCACCACCAACACCAAGATACTGTGCTAAAGCTCAGTATTGCTTTTCAGACAGCAGTAAATCTGAGTCAGTTTTCAGAGCTCAGTGGAGTTAAATTGCATCAGTTTGAGAACAGCTCTGAGTGAGATGAGCATAGACCCTCAGAAGTCCTCTAGCGAGAGACTGACTCTTTGGAGTACAAACTGTCGCCCTAATGCCACAAGATGTTGCTGAGACAACAGATTTGGTATGGTTCATGTGGCAGTTGCACACCACAATGGCAATAAAGTTCTACCATAGACTCATGAAGTATTTTCACAAATTACTTAGGTTAAAAAGCATGATTTGCACTTGATTGTTTTGCCGAGAAAACATGTTAAAGTCCAGTCATTACTTTTTGCATGAAAGAAAATGGCTCTTTGTTTTACATGAAGCCAGAAAAAAATGGCCATTTTGCTGCAAAGCTGATAAAAATGTATTTCTCTCAATTTAGTTGACTATCTCTAATTCCATTTACTTTAAATTTGTTGACCCTTCAGATTTCTTTTACATGCACTGGTTCTCCAACATTCCATTAAAAACATAATTATGGTTTAAAATATGCAGCTATTGAAATATAAAGATGTAAGAATACAGAAAATGTAGATCCTTTAGGCCCTGGTAACTTATCTAATCCTGGTAACAGATGTTTCAGCACTGTCTTCGAGTTATTGTGATGAGACTAGGGGGACAAAAGGAGACTTCAAGCAGTCCTGTATGATTGGAATTTATTTTCACTGTTAATAGCTGGAAACCAAAAATCTCAAAAGTGCTTGTCTTAAGATACAACAAACCTAGAAACAGAAAAGTAATTGGCTGGGAATAATGGAAATTACTACCTGGATTCTTCTTCTGACTTGTTTTGTGACATTGTAGCTCTTGATTTGTAAATATCTCTCCACGTGTAATGTATAATTTATGTAATATATAGGATATAATATATAATTAATATATGACAATATGACAATATAATATGTCTCTCTCAGCTTGAACTATGCACTCCTAATGCCTGATTCTCTTCTCAGTTTGCTTTTGTAAAGACATCAATTTATCCTGAGTTGCAACCATGAAACCTGTATCACTCCTTGTGTGAGGTATGTACAATATTTAATATCTATGTGAATTTATGCTTCTCTTTCAGCCATGTGTATATGTGAATAATAAATTATAATCATCAATTTAATTTAAAAAATCTGGTTTGGCTTTAATTATTTAGTAGCATAAATGCAGAAATTCATCAACTTTTTCTGAAATGTAAAAACGAAGTGAGTTTGATTACATATATAGCAACCATGTGTATTCACCAAACTTGAATTGAGAAGTACCCTTGAGTGACTCTTTTCAGCAAGTAGTTTATCTGAAAATATTTACTTTTGTCTGAAAAGTACTTTTTAATTTGCATTTGAATTATTTTCAATTATTAAGTCACTATGATTCACAAGAAGAAAAAGAGAGTGTCTGATTGTTGAGTAATGGTATTCAGTTTGTTTGGACAAATCCACTGCCCTTGCAGCAATCTTACCATTTGCTGGTGAAAGGAGGGAGCAAGTCCCTCTGGGTGTTACCATTGCATGGGCTAAACACCCAAGTCTTTGCTGTCTTAGATCCACTGAACTCACATATCTCCACTGACTCCACTGTCAGTGTAAACTGGATTATCTTTCCAAATTCTTACCTGTATTGATAGTATCAGGTAGACTATTTGCAGATGGATTAAGGGCCTGAGCAGGGAAATGAAAATTAAAGCTTGTCTTAGGGATCTCAGAAAAACATTTAACTGTTCATGGTTCATTTTGTTTGCAGGTAAAACAGGTATATGACACTCAGCCCTTTGCAGAGCAAATCAGGGCCTGGTTCTTTTCAAACATTGAGGCAAATCTGGCATGACACTTGGCTAGATGTTACGCTCACCCCTCTTCATACTCTTCAGCTGAAAAACAAGCTAAAGGTTTGGAATTTGCTATCAGACTTGACTGAGTGAGAACTTTTTCACAGCTGGTTTCCTGCAGGGTCTAGATATTTTCCAATAGTGTTTTCCTGAAGGAAGAGGCAACCTAGAGGCTAGGTTGTCCATAACACAGATTACAGCACAGGTACAGATTACAGCACAGGTACAGTAAGTGATTTTATCTCATCATCAGGAACTATCCTGCTCAAACAATTTTAATGTGAAAGATGCTCACGTTTCCTTAAAACTTCCAACCCCAGGGTATTGTACTCTATTGCTTGGAACATGAAAAGTTTTCTTTTGCTGCTGGCACACACATGAATAACCAACTGCTATTTGAGTTTCATCTGCTCTGCACTTTAGTCAGGGCCCACATTTTTTGACTGACTGCAGTTTGGAGAAGAGGAGGGAGCGTTTCCTGAGGTGCATAAATATCTCTGACGCACATGGTTGTCAGAAATTTTGTTGGAGATTGAATTACAACAGTGTAATTGCAAGCAAATGGGTGGAGCTGGGATAGGAATAAAGATGACCTGGTTTCTTTCTAGTGACTTGCTAATGGTAGATGAATGTGTCTTGGCATCATTCAAAGAGCAGGAGAGGAAATTTCTTTATGGTTCTGGCAGGTTCAGACAACATCTTATAACAGAGAGCACAAGAGAGCAAAAAGCTGAATGAGAAGCTACCCAAGCTACCCTCTGAAAATGCACTGAAGAGATGGGGGCAACACAGTATCCACAGGTCTGGTTGCTGTGAGCTTATTTCAGCTGGGAGGAGAAAAGGAAGTAAAATACGTTCTCATGTCAAATCATCAGATCAAACAGGGAAAGGATGATTCTCACTCTGCAGATAATGATTTATAAAAAATATGTGAGACAAAGGGTTCATTTGTCCCTCCTATCTCCCAGTCCTATGTTTGGGTGCAAGAGAATTCTTCTCCATTTATGTCTTTTTGAGTGAACAAACTGATTTCTTAATCAAAAAAAGTACTTATTTGCTTTTTGTTGATTAAAAATCTGCTGCTGTCCTATGCCAAAATTTGTCAGATATTGAGTCAGAAGCTTGGCAGCTCTCTCTGATATGTCACTCTGAATATTCTCCCCATTGTCAAATCATTTAAACAGTAATGAAATAGAGACCAGGGAGCTAATACTGCTGTTTTCAACTACTGCTTTGATTGAGAATGAGAGATAATGACATTTTTACAGATGAATGAATAAATGAGGATTAATAGAGACATAACTGTGAGGATTAAATAATCTAGAATCTCAAATGGATGTATAAAACTCTCATAAAATGAGCTAGTAAAATGTAATAAGCATTCTGAATAATGATGGTCAAAGATAAAGAATGTTTTTAAGTACAAAATCTGAAAATTAATTGAGGTTTACCTTAGTAATATGTTTGATATTTAACTTCAGAAATATTAAATAATTATGAGTTGTTCCATATATCCAACTTAGATACTGCAGTCTCCCACAGGAATAGTTGGTAAGCCTAAAGGGTGAGGAATTCCTCAAAAAGATTTCTACAGGGGAAAAATAAGCAATGAGAAACCTTTACCATTAAGGACTGCATAGAAAGTCTCTGGGGTTCAATTCATTAGCAAGGGCAAGTGTAAATTCCCCAGACATAGCCACTCAGTATTAATGGATTTTCAGGCTGATCATACTTGCTGCAGAGTCCTTTGTGAAAGGATGCCAACCAAAAACTACAGTATTTTCAGATAAGAAGTTGTATTTTGATTTGTACTAATGTTATTGCTCCATAATAAGTAACTGTGAAATTGCCAAATATACCCAAGCTTCCTCAGCAAGAAATAAAAATATCTGATTATAAAGAGGGCAAATATAAAGCAACTCAGTCCCTGTGCATGTGTGAAGCAGAAGGCAATGTTTGCTGCTGCAACTTCATGTGATGCCTTAGACAGGCTGAATCCAGTGTACCACATCCTCCACTTTTCTCCAGTTGCCCATTTCCATGGTTCCTTCTTCCCTTTTCACATCATGTCCTGCTTTGTACCAGCACAGCTACTCATGTGCCCAGCCAGTGGACTGGGGTTGGGTGCAGGGGTAGCTTTCACCTGCGTTTGTATCTCAGCCCAGGGGATGAGGGACCACGCAGGATGCTCCAGCATGGAGAATGGAGGATGGCTCTGGGGCAGGAGCAGGGAGCAGCAGGGATGGGGGTGAGGCAGGGCCACTCCTTTCAGTGGCAGCCCAGACCTCAAGTGCTCATGGGACTGCTGTGTCAGTTAATGGAATCATTTCCTGTTCTAAATTTAGTGAAGCGGTGATGCCAGATGTCACTGTATGGTAACTGCTAGCAAATTCCTCCCTTTTGAAATAATGCACACCAAATGTGCAGTTAAATGTTTGTTGTTAATATATTCAAATTTTGTTGAGGGCTCAGTCATAGAAGCAGACATGTTCTTAACAAGCCAATGGCATTTATTTTCATTTCACTTTTGGGGATGAAACTGTGTTATGTCTTTCTCAGGAGACCTACTGCTTATGTCCAAATATTTAGAATACAGACTTTTCATATATAGTTTAGAAGGCATAAGACATCCCATCACAAAAGATATACAAATATAAAAATAAAATTCAGTCATTGTGTACATGAGTGATTGAAAGGTGACAAAATTCCCAGTCTCATTTGTATGGCACATATATACATCCCAAAGAAACAGTGCCTCAGTTGCAAACCCTGTACAACACTACTGGGTGCTGAGAAACTTCGGAGGAGAAGTTGGGCAGGACCTGATGCCTGAGAAGAACAAGTTTACTAATATCTGGACATCCAAAAAACCAGAACAAAAGCATATTTTTTTTCTGTAAGGCACTGTGGTCTAGATCACAGGTGGTAGCAAAAAAAAAGTGCTTACAATATCAGAGTTTTTACCACACCTTTTTCTGGTTAACATACTTTTTTTTCTGTGTAAGGGTGGCATTTGAGAGGGTTTTCATTCGTTTGACTTCAGTAAAACAAAAGTGGAAGTAGAAAAATGCATTTGTTCAGGCTTCCTGTCTGAAGACATCTGGGTCTTTATTTGATTGCTTAAGTCAGTGGTTCCCGGAATGAGGTTAAAAATCAGTGAAGACTTAACATGGCATAATAAGAGGCTGGAAAATATATATTGCTAGGTTAATAGGTAGAACAGATAGATTTTTAAATTAAAATATTTGTGATAAAAGCATGGGAAGATTAATGATAATCTGAGCCTGTCTTTCAGTTTGTGGACACAGACATAAGACAGATGCTCATGGGAGACAATAGTTGCTTAGGGAGCTATTGCAAATGTTTTAATTAATTCACAGTAAAATCACTTCACTGTATATAGGCTATGCATGTCCAAGGCTTCTCACTTCTTTAAGCATCATAATGCATTTCCCATACTTTACCAGGTAGAGACTGTTTCCAGGAACTCATGGTGTGTGATGATGACCTAAACCCTGGTAATTCTGATTTGTACCCACAGAACTCTGCCCCATTGTATTTGGGTAAACTGTAATTCTGTGTGGATCTACTTCTTGCTAAAGTGAGATGTGATTCGTTGGGAAACTTCCGTGAAGCCTATTTTTATATATCTGAATCATCACATGTTTCTGGGAAGGTAAAGAGCAATGTTAGTAATGTATTTTCTCGTGCAGAGCCCTGCCCATGCAGTGTGTACACAAGAAATCAAAAGCAGAAAGGATTAAAGACAAGGAGTCACTGGGATAAGAAAAACAGGTTAGGTAAAATCAGAGGCAAGGAGGCTACCTGAGATAAGGTGTTTCTGGAAGAAACTTCCCCTTTACTCCCATGTTTGTAGTCCACAAAGTACTGAATGTTGTGAGTGGAGAGAAGCTACTGCAACCTACTGTTTTTTCCACAGTCATTAGCTGGCTGTTTAAGCAGAAACACAGCACTGGGAAGCCAGTCAGTCCCCTCTGAGAGGACATATGTTTCCCAGATGAGTTTGTCAGCATACAGATTGATGTCAAATTCCAAAAGCAACAACATCCTACTCATGCTCACAAAGCTTAAGACCATAGTCTAGGGTGTCAGGCCTGAACACAGTAGTCCAACGAGTACCCAGTCAGGGAAGCTTTACTGTGGGACTGGAACAGCTGCCAAAATTTCACAAAACTCCTATCAAACTTCAACATAAGGCTGTGTAAATACCTGGAATTCCTGCACAGATCTAAAGTGAGTATAAACTAGACTGTTTTTTCCTTAAATAACAGGATCTGTATGTTTTGATGACTTCCTTGCCTTCTAAATTAGTGTTTTTAAGAAGCAAAATTTACAAGCTTTTTTCTCACTAACTGATGACTATTCCAAGAGGTGTTGTGAAACTAACCTGGGATCTGCACAAAATACGAGTCAGTTTATTTCCAGTGTATTCCAATAATGACATCTTCTTGGCTTAGTGATATCTAATGGTGCCAAGGTAACTGCTAACATTTTTTGAATAATTGGATGATTTCACGGTAGTATCTAAAGTCATCTGATTTTTCTTGGACAATGGCCCAAGATTTTTCAAGTGACAGAATGATGACCTAACTGTAGATGAAATGTATGTTGCCTGCTTAGAGACTGTATTCAAAACCTAACTAAAACCCACCATCCTGAATTAGTTATGGAGGTTTTAGTAGACTGGGGAAATTGTGTTACAAAAAGGATAAGTTCCACTTCCTCCCTTAGTAGAACTCATTTCTCCAGCAATGATAGGTCCCTGGGTATTTCTATGATCACTCATGCATATTAGTCAAGGAAAAGCACCATCAACCTGATCCAAAGATGAAGCAGAACTGGTTTTCAGTGTAAGAGCTGCAAGAATGTTAAATGAGTAAAGTTCTTTTGGCATTTTCACCTGGCAGACCAGACACTCTATCTTCTAAAATAAAATGCGCGAGGTAAGCACCATGGCAATTTTTGCAGGGTTGGACAACATACTCTGCTGAACACTGATCTGGCTTTTCAGCAATGTGTGTCTGGTATTAGGCATCTAAACAAAGGTGGGTCTTCGAAATGGCAAATACTCGCTCTTGCCACTGCCCTTCTTCTGTGCAAAAAAAAAAAGAGGTTGTTTGACTTCGACATCTAAATCCAGATGTGAATGCTTAAGTCTATTCTGTTATAGGAATATGACTTGAAAATTCTGTAAATTTATTTTTTTTTAATTTCAGGATTTTCGGGATTTTAGGACTGAGAGGATTTAAACTATCCAGCCAATAGAAAGACATTTCAGTTCCATCAGCTCATCAGGTACACGTAAAAGGGATATAACAAATCATGTGAGCTAGCTGGATGTTATTTAAAGCTAACAATAAATAATGGTGAAACCATTCGATATTTTTAAAGGCCTCTATTTAATGTGGGCATTGTAAAAAGAGCTTTAGGAAAAAAAGAAGGAACTTTTTTTTCCTCTTTAATCAATATAAAAGGATGTTAAGATTGGACCTAAGGTTTCTGTAAGATGTGGTGCTCTGAAATAAGTGTTTCAGTTACCTAAATACAGATACACATTGTTTAAGAAACCAATCATCTTAAAATTCAAATAATATTTTTATAATCTTATTTTGGTTCACTATTTTAAAAAAGTCACTCAATAATCATAATATTTGAAATTTATTTTAGACATGTTCATTGTATTTCAATTCCTATCTAAATGCACCTTGACATAATTCAACATTAATGAAAATAGCAGAAGAAACACATCATAGAAGATTTGTGGTAGTTTTCCTTCTGAGAGCCACCAGCAGTTCCAACTGTAGAAGGGGCTTCTAAGATGGGGGTGGTTCAGAACAGGAGGTTATTTCACAGAGCTTAAATTATGTCTTTGCTTTCTCTAATTTAGAGATAATATTCGTCATTTTCTGTAATTGACATTTTGGTAAAATAAGCAGATTGTATAATTCCTTTTAGAAATATTACATGCACAGCTTATTTCTTGATCTCTGCAAAGGTTCCCAAGAACATAGAAGGAGAAAAAGTGTTTCACAGATTATTATGATCACATTGGTGAAGGATAAGTGAAGTATAAAAAAAGTGATTATCATATTTGGAAATTTAAAAACCTATGTAATTTAACCTAGAGCTTGGCAAGCCAGAATGCTGGAATTCTAAGGGCTGCAGCTTTCTCCTAAATAAAATTGTAGTTGCTAAAATGCTATTTATTTCCTAAAAAGTTATTAGCAGCATCCACTATGTACAATAAAAATCTTATAAAAAGAACTTTCTGTTTCTAAAACTAAACAATTGGGTTTGCAATCTGATTAGGTTAAAGTAGAGCATCCCATAATTACTAAAGGAAAATATTTTCAGAGATTTTGTAGTGTTTTCTGGTTACATCAGAATATGTAAATAAAAGCTGTGAGACAACATAAAAATATTGATACAGAAATGTTGCAATATGAAGGAGAAAATATTACATGAGATCACAGACACTATAATTATCAAATTGTATTTACAACTTGAATGTGTCAACTTCAGTTCTTGTTTCTCCAAAGCTATTAAAATTTCTACGTCACAAGCACAGCTGCAAAACTCCAACCCTTCATGGATTTCAGGGAAGTGAGATTTCAGCTGGTCTGGTAAACTGGATATTTTACTCCAGAACTTTGGAAATTAAATATATAGTCAAAGTTCAATTTCAATAATCTTGACGAGTCCATTTTATTTGGAAAGAGAAGTAGTAGAAGAGCAGAGCCCCTGGAAATTTTAGTGTATCAGTCTTTCCATTCTAAATCCTTACTTTAAAATGTTTTTTTAGAATGCTGTAACATTTGGTAGAGAAGCTTTTCGAGCTGGGAAGATTTGTTGTTTACTAAATAAATCTAAAACTAATATGACTGTTCTATGTTACAGGACACAGTAAAATCAGTCTGTGGTTTCTGTCTCCCAAGCTCATTGCCTGAGAAAGAGCTCTGGTTTTAATATGTTATAAATCTCTCTAGCCTGTAATGTGGGCTAAGATATTTAAGAGCTTTAGACACCAAAAATGGATAAATGACAAGACTAACAGTTACTTGTGTTTGTAATGAGCAGTGATTTCCTGTATTAAATTAATTAAATGAATTAATTTTTTCAACATGTATCCATGATTCAAAGTGAATCAACATCTGATAAGGGCCGAGAGTCAGTGTATCACATCTGAGTTAAGAACATGTTTTCCAAAGCCTCGGGAGCTGCAGCAGCCTCTGGGATGCATTAGGGAGTGGCAGAGTAGAGCTTGCCTCTGGACCCAGCAGCTGCATCTTATTCCATTTTCCTTGGACTGCACAGCTGCTGCCTTCGCAAAAGCAGACCCAAGGGTGTGGTGTCCCAGACCTTGGAAACTGTGGCCAGCCCATGCACTCCCCCAAACAAACGAGGCCTTTTCAACACCTACTTAGCATCAGCCAGAGCCCTCCCTGGTGGCCTTTTAGCCAGAATCCCGTGCACTCACTGCTGGGCCTGGGCTTGGCTTCTGCTCCGAGATAGTTTGCAAAGATGCACCATCCGGTGTCCAGCCCCAGCGCGAGACGGACCAGCTCATGAACGGAGCTGAAAATGAGCCCAGAAAACACTATATAGCTGTCAGAGGAATGGCTTGAGGCCAGTCGACCATGGGCTTCATGACTGCTACTGCCAACACCAGCGTTATGGTAGGAAACCATTGCCAGGACAAAGGGGAAGGAAGGAACCATCCCCATCATCCACAGCGTGGCCACAGGACAGCTGGCTGAAAGGGGAAACTTAACCAGGGGCTTTCTCATCTGAGCTTTCCTAGCCTTAGACAGCCTCAGGAAAGAAATTCAGTGTACTTTTGTCTGCATTAACTGCAAAAAAAATTCCACTGCAATGAGTATGTAGAAAGCATCAGCAGTATTTTTCTGGTTGAAGAAATCCGAAGACTAGATTTTTTCTTTTAAACCATTCAAATTGTTATGCCAAATTATTACGTGACATAGCATGGTTAGTAGCTTGGCATGAGCATATAAACAATGAGATATCCTGTAGCTAAGTAGACAGCAACAGTAGATTACTGTAATAAAAAATTACGTGTAATAAAAAAGTCACTAATAGAGCCCAAACTCACCATGGTCCAAGGAGTTTCAAATGCATTATGGATCAGAAAATCAGTATTGAGAAAACTGTTAAAAAATAAACAGTTCATACCAAGACAGCTGAGGGAGAGTCTTTTCTACAGATTTTTCTCTTTTCCCAATCAACCAAAAATGGAACAGGATGGCCTTCAAAAATGTTGTATAAACAAGTTCTTACAGTGTTTCTTCAAGAGCATACATAAATGTGACAGTTCAGGAAGAAATATCGTAAGAAACCCAATACTCAAGCCTAAAAATACCCCAAGCCTACAACATCTCTATTCCATTAAGACATGCATTCAGCTAAAAATTTGAAAAAAAATAAACACCTCTATGTTTTCAGGCCAACACAAGGGAATGAAAAGATAATACATTGTAATGGAGTTGGGGATATGTGAAATTAAATACCAGTCTGGTTCCAAGAGAAACCAAACATCATTCAAGCTTATGTACTCTTCAGTACTGGCAGATTTATTTTAAACATCTCTCTGGAAAGGGGGTGGAAAATCTTTTCGCCTTGGTCAGGCCACCCAGTAACTGGCTTTGTGCTACCATTGGTCTTATCATATGTCCTTAACCTATGTCTTTCTGGTCTTTCTTTGCCAGTTTTGCTTACCTTTAATGCTTTCTTTTCTTAAGTTACAGCTGAAGTGTTTCCCTGGTGCAGCTCTCATTCACCAGACAGCACCTCTAACTCTTATTAGGTACTACTTAAACTGAAGGTAGGTGGTCGTCAGTTGATACTTGAGCTGATGCTTGAACTGGAATGATGCTTAGTCCAGCAGATTTTAAGGAACTCAGATCAGGAGGCAACTCCCTCCTCAGCTGGGATGGCTCACACTCCCAGTGAACTAATTCAAGTGAATTGAGATAACTGCTGAACACCCAGGATATTGCTGCTACTGTTGGGTCCACCTGGGAGTTTTTTGTTCTTATGACATATATGAGGCCAGGTTTCTTGCAAAAAGATCTTTCTACATGTGAATAATTCACTCAAGTAGGAATTACCTGTGTGTAATTCACAGGTTCACCATGATCGCTGTGAACAGATTTTGCTGTCCTTAAGCTTGTGCCAGAAAGCTCAGGAAATAAATTTCAGAGTTTTTTTCAAAGAGTATCTCATTCAACTATTGGCTCTTCACTATTAGTAGTGATTAATGATTAGTCACATACATCTAACAACATTTTCCAGTAGACTGCCCAGATGCCTGAGAGCTTTAAAACAGGAGAAAAAAAAGGAGGATAATTATCAAATACTGAATAATCAACATAAGTACATTCTCGAGTTTCTTATTCCTATATGTCAGAATATATTAGAGCAGATACTCTGTAAAACAGGACATTGTGAATCAGAATATATATCTAAAGTTACAAGTTTAAGTTACAGCTGAAGTTACTTAGATGAATATTTTCAGCATTTTATTCTACATAAAAATTGGGTTGTGTATGTTTTATAACACACCAACATCCATGCTCTTTGTCTTTCCATCTGAGTGTGCACAGCCTATTTGGGTGTTCCCAATTTCGACTCAATGGTTTGCTCATGTTGATTATATAATGACACATATTTCCAAGGCTGTGGTTGGGTGCAGGTGCTAAGGTCAACTTCTTGGTGTTCTGATTCTCAGGAGGATCTTCAGAAAATAAGGCATCTGTGGTTACATTTATAATTGTAAATCATGCAATGAGATCATGGTAAATCTCTTTGTTTTCATAATAACAGCATGTAACATTTTAAAGCACACATTATATACTGGAAAAGCATTTAACAGAAAACATCCCAAGGTAAAGTGCCCTGAACATTTCTGAGGCACTTATTTTTATATATTTGGAGGTAGTTTTAATGTCTTCACCTCTTTTTTAAGGCAAGTCCTTCACAGATTTTTTCCAACACTTTTCAAAGAAAATATACAAACTGTACTGCAAACAAAGGCAATACCTAAACTATGCACTAGTAGAAGAGTCTTTATATAATAAGTGAAGCTAAAGCATGAAAAATATGTAACCTCTTATCTATTCTGTAATAAAAATCACTTTTTGTTGGCATTACTACCTTTTTTTCTCTTAGTAAGGAAGTGGCTATTTGTACACAGTACTGTTTACTCTACATGATACAAATGGAAATAATAAGCTAGTGGCTAAATATTTACTTATTACATTCTCCTCCTATATGCTGTTCACCAAGTCATGCGACTTGCAGGTTTACATAGGAAGATGATCAATGATTAACCACAGGTTACAACAAATTCCCTGGACAACCCTATTTCTACAAAAAGGCTACTGTTTGTTAGAGGTAGGTACACACACAAAGATTATGTCCTCTTTTTTAGGTGAATTCATTCTGTGTCCAACATACTGGGGTTTTTTCTATATTTTTTTCGTTCTACAGAATGTAGTAGATACTGGAAGAGAAAATTGGTAGTCTGTGTGTCAGAATATCAAAAACATTCACAAAATCTTCTAAAAAGTAGAAATACTTTATCATTAACCCCAGGTATTTTCAGTCAAAACAATTGTTTAGGCTTGCAGTGTCCTGAAAAATTTCTGATTTTCTTGAGGGTGGCAAATGTTTACCACAAGATACTTTGCTCATCCGTACTATTTTCTATGGAAAATAAACAAACAAACAACAATTTTAATTCATATTTCATGCCCTAGAGGATAAGAACAGCTGATAAAGAAAAAGGTGTGCCTCTGCAGCATGACTCACCTTGCAGGGACTCCTGTGTGCCAGGCAGTGGTCACCTGGATTGAGTTTCTGCATGCAAGGACTCTTCCGCCACAAACTGTGCCACTGGGAGGCATGGCGGGGGGGAGGGCAAATGGGGAATGACAGAAACATGTCTTAAATTAACTTGGAGAGAAATGGGAGTCCAGCACAGGCAGTGCAGGTGACAGTGTTGCGCAGAACAGAGCCAGAATTTAGTCCTCTGCATCATATGCCAGCTGGCTTCACTGTGCCACTCAGTTTGGGGGGCAAACTGAATGTGCTCTGCATCATCAGGCAGGGAGAGGGTCTCTGCTGAGCCAGAAGGGAAAAGAATAGTATCATAGAACATCCTGAACCGGAAGAGACCCATAAGGTTCATTGAGTCCAGCTCCTGGCTCTGCACAGGACAACACCAGAAATCACACCATGTGTCTGAATATACAGATTTAGTCTCACCAAAAAATGTCAGCCATGCAGGCCTTCTCAAGAAGCTTGACACATCCTGCCCCGAAGCATATCCTCTCAGGGACTTCATTAGCCTTTAAGGGTGTGCAGGCCAAAGAGTTGTCACTGTGAATCCCCCTCCTACCTGAGCACGCCATACTTCATGATCCGTGGACCACTTTCCCTTGGTGAATCTAGGAATAAATCATCATCATCATGTTTCTCACGGAGTGATCTGCGGGAAAGCTGAAATTTACATTTGCTTCATCTCCTGGTCTGTGTGCGTGCTTCACTCACTGACGCCTGTATATCTCTTCATAATGCTATACTGTACTGGGAATACCACAGAACATTTCTTCTGTAACCAAGCTAACCCCTTATTTTCTTAATTTTGGCACCACTTAAAAGTCAAGGCAAAACATACAGTGGCAGGAGAATATTTGCAGACTTTTATGGTGTGAAAATAAAACACCTTTCATCTACTTCTGTACATGCACACGCATTTTAATATAGCACACTAAATCACCTCTAATCTGCTCTATGTCTGCTTTCATCACAGCAGTCTCTGTGCCACAACTTCAAATCACCTAGTAATGGCAAAGGTGAATCTGAAGTGAGTATTTTGCTTCCTCAGTGATTTTTACATTATATATTTGTCATATCACTCCCAGGAGATAAAGTGGGCTACAATCACCTGGAGTTAAAGAAAAAATATTTTAGAGGCTACAGGATGAAAGCAGGAAGTCAAAGACTGTTATGTAGAGCCCTTGATATTAACCTCAGAGATTCACTGAGTCACAGAGCTAATGGATTTACAAGATAGCTCATCATTTTTGTGTCACTGTCAGTGGGAAATTATTTCTTATACTACTTTCTCCAGTGTTTAAATCCACTCCTGTGTTAGTATTTTCTATTTATACTTATTTTCCTGAAGTACATTACATTGATTTTTGCATTTTAGCACACCACAAAGACCCCTATCATCATTAGGGTATAAACTAAGCATGAAAAAAAATCCTCACAGTCCCAAGTTTAGAGGTTACAAAATAAAGACACAAAATGTCAGAGAATTCTAGATACTTATCTGAGAGATTCACTGAGTCACAGTTGTTAATGCATTAAGGCACCTGATAACTTTATGTGTGTGAATATTCCACCTGAATATAATGAGAATACTCATCTTGGTTCTAGAAAGTGTTGGTGTTTAAAACACTGCTTTATTTCTTTGATTCTGAAATCACATGAAACATCCCCCCTTCTGTCAATGAGACATTCCTTTTTTTTTCCTTTCTTTCTTTTTTTTTGTTTGTTTGTTTCATTTTCTTTTTTTTTTCCTTTTTTTGTTTTTTTTTCCTCCCTCTTTTAAATGGAAATTCAGACAGTATGTGAATCTAATAGGGTTAAAAGCAGTCAGTCTCTGTGAAATATCTGTATTTTCATAGTATGAAGTTGCTGCCATGAATTTACTAGTAAGCTCCAACTCTAAAAACTGAATTTCTCTGATCAGTAACATTCTTCCATGACGTTTCTAGTTTAATTACCAAGAATAAAGATATGCACTCTATGTGTTGTTTCTAATGTTTGCATTGGATGATTCCTAAAACAGTTTATAAATTACTTAGAACCTACTTAAATGTTAGGCTTTAA
Source organism: Lepidothrix coronata (assembly GCF_001604755.1). Lineage (NCBI taxonomy): Eukaryota > Metazoa > Chordata > Aves > Passeriformes > Pipridae > Lepidothrix > Lepidothrix coronata. The sequence goes on from NW_016690371.1 coordinate 116,364, forward strand.
AGATGACTCAGTTTGTAACCACATTTCATTAGTAAGATTCCAGGGAGAAAAACTGTCAAAGGAAAATTCAGGTGTGTCCACTTGAATTTTTCCACTTAAAACATCTTGAATTTTAACAGTGTTTTGTAGAATGGCTCCTAACATGCTCCTAAAGGTTCCTATTGACAAATCCAGCCCTCACCGAGGTGCATTATACACTCAAGCTATTCTAATTAGAAACCACCATAGTTTGTAAAGACAAAATTTTTCATTTTAATTCATATTAAATCTGTATCTCTTTTTTTATTAAAAACATCAGGTTCATAAGCTCACGACGACTAGTTGAACATGTGTTCTGATTTTCTGCAACACTTAACTTAGTATAATTATACAACTTATTTGAAGTTGACGTACAGTAGATGAGATTTGAAAAATGAAAAATAGGATTGGCACTTTGCTGGAGTTTAGTTTGTCTACAGTTTCCACTGGTGTTTTAGCTTCTTCAAACATAAAATTAGATTGTTCTTAATTCTTCCATATCTGTGCAAAGAATAAAACCCCACAAGTCACTGAAGTAATTTCTTCCTGTAATGGACAAGAGGTTCAATCTATCAGGAAGGTGACTTTCACTTCGTCATTCGTTTTGTAACTACTTAGAGAAGAAGCACGAGACTGAAGGATAAACATGCAGTGTGCTTATCTGGGGAACAACTTCTCCTTTGAATGACCTCCTCTCTGTGTAAAACTTATGCTTCAAAAGATTATGCCATCTTCTCATGATGTACAGCTGTCCCTGGCACGTGCATCTGTCCTATAAGCTGCAAGTAAAATCTTGCATTTCTGCTGAAAAAAATCTAAGTTTGGAATGTAGTGAAAGGAAGACCAGTCAAGAGGTAAGCTCAGGGTCTTCTCCTCTTTACTTATTCCCTGTTTCTCTAGCCCAAGCCCTGTGAACAATGAAAGGACCTGGAAGGACTTCCCATCTCCTGTGGCTTGTCTTCCTGGAGAAATCTCCAATGTTTGGCAGAGGTATGTATGCTTGCAGTTCACAGATGCACATCCTTGCAGCCTAGGATATATTTACGCACAGATGCCTCTTCTTGGAAACTTGAATATAAAAAAGGTGTCCCTAGAATTATGTATATTATTTTCTCCGTTTTCTACATATTCCTGAACACAGAAACATAAATTACTGGGTGCAATGATTTGTGAACAGGATGGTATGCTCATTCTCATATTTTATTCAGTTTTCAAATCTAGATTAAAAAAAAAAGAAAAAAACGCCAAACAAAACAGATTAAGCAACATTTACAAGATAACTGGGGATATCTGATAAATACTAATGATTTGGGGTATACAATGTAAGAAACGTACATTTGGTCAATAAAAAGCTATTGCTTTTTATTGCTACCATTTGGTCAATAGCTACTGCCACTTAGTTTTAGCAATAGCACACTTAGATCAATAACTCCTTTTTAATATTTGATGCCTTCATATCATCAACCTGTTTTTGTGTCCCTTTTCTATTGCTAATCAAAGCTATTGTCAATGACCTTGACATTTTTCTAGGTTTTTAGTGGCTCAGGTTTCACTGAAATTAGTAAGCACAAGAACAGCTTTGGTTGATTTACAATTCACCTACATTTTAAGAACTTTGGTTCCATTTTTTTATTTCACTAGCGAGCAATTCTATAATTTTTGTATGAAATATAAGGCCTAAATTAAAATGCTTTGGACTTTTCTGTTTCGTTGTATATAGTAGCCAAAATGAAACAAAATGAATTCTTACATATGTATCTATTTTTGTGTTATGACTGCAGGATACCAAAAAGTAATTTTAATCTTCCATTGTAATAATCCAGAGAAGCCACTTTGGGTTCTCATCTTAGGTTTGCAGTTTGCTTGAAAAGATATTTGGAATATTTTCTTACTTCATGATTATTGTGTAGCTGTGGTGGAAGATATAGAGATTCAATGATAAGTTTTTCTGTGTTTCATTAAATGGAGAACATACTTAAAGTATGTATAAAATATGTATACTTTTTAAGTATTAAAGCTTAAAAATTCATACTTTTAGTAATAGAGTTACTGCTTCATTAACTGCATCTCAAGCATTTCCTTGTATATCGAGAACAGCATATGATAATGCTCTTTGTGAGTATCTCATTATTTAAATTAGACAGGTAAGGTTAAGGAACAAGGGTCCAGAACTGAAATCACACAGCAATTAAATAAGCATCAATCCAACACTGCTTTTTCACACAGATTACTTTCCTGTAAATGGTATTTTAGCAATTATCTTATCAGTTGCTACTAGCACAGTAGTGATTTACATAATTCTGCCTGTGTAGTTAGACTGGTGTTAGATTATATCCATTGAAATGAACACAGCAGTTGTATGAAATAGCTCATTTACTTTTCAGTGAGTCACAGGAAATATTTAACCAGTTTACTTTGTACTGGCAAAAGCTTTGTACTAAAAGTTACCAAAAAAAGTAGGATCTAATCCAAAGCTTGTTGAAGTCATTTAATCTTTCCACTAACTGCAATTGTTCTCTTACATACATGCACAGTATTAAAAACCAGTGTTATGCTCTCCTTCTGTAATTTCTCCTGTCTGCATTAACTCCTGCAGGTTTTTAGTGTGTGTCTCTGAAGGTGATCAGATCCCTACAGGGAGCTGAGCTGAGAGCTCAGATACCTGTGTTGTTAATCTTCCTCTGTGCTCAGGGCTGCACCTGTGCAAATGAAGTCCAGAGGGGTCTTTCAAAGTAGGCTTGGCTGGAGGCAAACTTGGCAGATTTCCTAGTGTTATGCAGTGCTTTAGCAAGACACTGAACAAAGCAGACGGAAATGTAGGTGCTGTTTGCTTAGAGCAGAACTGCACATATTCTGCGGGAAGGCGTCTGACAAGCATGGAATTTGAACACCAAGGTCATGACTTTGTCTTGCAAGCCTGTGTTTTTATCAGCCAGCCTTACATATGTGACTCCACTGGGAGAGGTGTACTCATTGCCCAAAGACATAAAGAAGCATCATTAGCAACACTTCTTACAGACCAAAGACAAAGACAAAGCCACCCACAAAAGTTACTAAAATTTTTTACAAGGAAGCAATTGGGGGACAAATGCCATCATACATACTAGAATAAAAATGTTATATGCATCTGAACCATCACTTTCACACAGAGATCTCAAGATCTGTTTCCAAACATGGATAAATATTTTCTTTATCTGTGGGCAATTGTGAAAATTAAATGCAAAATAGTGGCTTCCCACAAGTGACAGGGTGAGTGGTAGACCTAAGCAAAATTACGTTGAAATTACCTTTTAAGGAATCCTTACTGCAAACTGAATGCCATTTATTTCTGTTATATCTTCCATTTTTGCTTCTTTTTCAGGAATATGCATACCCCATTTTCACACTGATCAACACTAACAAGTATAGCTTTATTGAAGTTACTTATGCAAGAAAATACCAAGAAAAAAATTGTATGAAACTGTCCTTTAACAAGAAGATTATTTTTGTGCCCCCAAGAGTCTACATTTTTATCTCCTCCTGCAAAAAGGAACTTCCTTCATTATGAAGCCTATGCTATAAAAGAATTTCTGAAAAACTTGCCCATTTTAAAGATGCACTTTAAAAAAATCAATGACACGCCACAGGTGCTGTCTAACAAATCCTGTGAGTTAACCTTAAACAAATAAAATAGTCAATATTTTTGAAGCATGAATCATGCTCTGTACCACCACAATCTGGCAGGGAACATCACTACCATTACATTAAAAGTGCTAAGAAATTTCAGGGGGTTATTGTATGACTCAAATTCCCAATGCAGGCAAAGGAAGGGCCTGATTATTGTATGCTCAGCATTTCTTGGACATCAGGCTTCGTTCAGATGTCTCATTCTCAAAATAAAGTCTTAAAAATTATAACTCAGCCTTGAAAACATTGGCTGATCTTTGGCTCAGTTAAGTGCAAGGAGTTTTAAGGTTAAATTTATTTACTGTTGAAATGGGCAAAATGTATGCTGAAGGCTCGATTTCTTCAGGTCATTGGCACACTAATGATGAATAAAGGAGCAAATGTATTTGTAAGACCTGCTGCTGGTGTTGCAATTGCTTAGCAATTCTCAATAAAGCTGACACTGGGCCAAGTCTGAAAAATTGGAGCTGTACTTACGTAGGTACATTCATCTATATACTTAGAATGATATACATTATTCTCTCCTGGAATGAGGTATTCACCTTTCACGGATGATTTTAATCTAGGACGTCCATGTTCAGATAATTAGACATTTTGGTTTTATTTTATATTAACATTCATTTTATAATGAAGACAAAACAAGTAATAGATTTATTAGTCATATGTTCTAGATTGTTATGAGTACTACACTGGAGGATATATAAATCAGAGTTTTATATACCATGAAAATAAACAACACAATTATGTGTTGAACACTTAACATTATCGTGTTATAAATCTCTACTTAGGCCGTTTATTAGTTTTATATACACAAACCTTTACAGAGAGTGGCATCAGATTCACACTTCTCATGTGTGCTTCTCATGTGCTCAGTGTCTTCAGAAACTGTCACAAGACATCCACATCAGGCAGTTTTGGAAGTGCACAAGCACAGCAATTCCCTTGTATCCCACACTATATGTGAACAAGGGACTGGGACAGGGCTGAGCACTCAGTCAGACAGCAGTGCAAACCACCTGTATAGTGAGGGGACCGGAGCAAAAGCAACTCCCACAACTCCAACTAAGAACCACACAAAAACCAGGCTAACGTATCCAAATGGCAACTCAGCGTCTCCATGCGCTGCTGAAGAGCACAGGTCGGTTGGGTTCATCTTCTCAGAACGTAACTCAATTTCCCAGAAACGGCCCGGCGAGAAGCAGAAAGGACATGTTATTTCTATTACGGAATCGCCTCGTGCTCCTGGGACGCCTCGTTCCAAGTATGGGTCAGTCCTAAGAAAGAGGCCAAGGAGAGAAATGTTAACGCTCTTAATTACAACATGGCAGTAAAATCGACTTTATATCTTTAGCTCTTCTGTTGAATTTCAACGCTAGCACCCACCCCTCTGATGGTGCCAGTGGAGTTTTATGCTGACTCTATAGAAGTTGTCCTTAATTCCAGACTTGCCGGGGGAGAGGAGCACAGTATTTCTGACAATTCTTATTAAGGAACTATGCATCTGAGCTACCTCAGATTGCAGATACATTTGAATCCAGATAAGAATCATGTATCTTGAATTAATCTCTGTTATTTATAAAGTCCTCAGAGGAACACTGGAAAAGCAAGTATTAAGGTTGCACTGAGTGCAACAGGTTATGGTAATCTGTACAGCCTTTGCCTGATATTTAACCAGATGCTCTCAGCTTTCTAAAAATAGGTCTCCCACACGTAAAATTTTATAGCATTTATCAATGTGAGTGCCTCACATATATGAATTTGTTTTTAAAGTGTCCCTTTGTGGTAAATAGGTACTACTGTAGACACTTTTGGTTTATATAAATGAGTACTCAAAATCAGTTCATGTATACCCTCAAGAGTAATTGAAGTTGAGCTGCCCTGGTACTTCATAGCATAGCAGTTTTGAAGGGCTGATGCTTCCTGGTGTAATAACTGATATTGAAATGCAATGTATTTGTCCCTCAGTCATATCAGAAAAGTGATGATATACACTTTTTTAGGTATCAGAATGACATCATAGGCCAACTGCTATATGCAGGCATATAATATCCCCATATACATTCTACCCATTGTAGAATTAGAAGGGCTTGAGTCACTGTCCCTTTCAGTACCACACAGGAACTCCATATAGTTGCATGCAATTTATGTAGGTTCAGGAGGGACAGACCAAGTACCTGGAAGGGAGATCCTGGGAGTTACTAAATAAGCCACAAAGGGAACCACTTTTATTTCAAGTGATTTCAAGGCTCAGGAAATCATTTTAGATGCAAATGAAGGCAAGGAGAGCTCTGCTGCAGGAGAGAAAAGGGAGTTTGCCTTGACTCATTCTTCAAAGGGATCTATTCTGGCTTTTGAGAGAGAGAGAAAACTGAGCCACATGGCCCATGGACTGAACCAATATTTTCTCTCGTATGGAAGCTGCCATATGGCAGCTACCTTCATCATGAAACATATTTTCTCCTCCTGCAATTCCCTGCCTCAAAGCATATTCTCTTTCAGGTCACCACTCATCTGTTTTACTTCCATTGGGAAGCGGGTGGAAGGCTCTGGGTAGTGCCTGACCAGCTGCAGCTATTGTAACCCAAGAAATACAAGGGTTACAGACCAAGAGAAGTGCCCAAACACTAAATGGGGAGACACATTTGACTCCAAGGGCAGTAGCATCATGCAGAAGCAATTATTTTCTTGCCTGTGGTCTATGTCAGACTGAGAATATCCTGAAGGAAAAAGATGAAAGAGAAGCCTTCTGGATCTTTGGCAGCTAGAATATAGACATGCAATACCTGGTCTGTACCTTAGTAATCAGACTGGTGGCAACCCAGAAATATTCCCACTGAATGTGGTCTGATTGCCTACCCAATGCTCTCCCTCAGCAGGCAGGAGCCCCTGGGCAGGTTCAGCCATCCCATACTTCAAACAGATGAAGTGCATTCTTCTTCGGTTTTCTTCACCTTTGTCTTTCGTATGACTTTTAGGCTGCATGGTCTGCTTGGTTTCGGTGAATGAATGCTTTTATTTGCATCTTTGGTTAACTTGACATGCGTTAAGAGTGATTTCAAGATGACTGAATAACAACAAAGCATTCTCCACCCAAATACTCAGTGAAAATATAAACCACAGCACCTTAACAGCACTGTAATATGCACCTCCTGTGCATCAGAGAATAACAGGGCGTTCTTCACGGGGGCCAGGGCAGGAAGACATGCCTAGTGATCATTGGGTGACAGGGAAAGGCTCTTTGGCAGGCAGTGAGGTACTGGAAGCCATGGCTGATTCCAAAGAGCAATCAAGAAATCTCTTTCAGAGGCACTGCTGAGACAGGATTGGTGCCGGCTTCTAAATAGCAGGTACCAGTATTTATCCTGGACATCAGCTATAAAAGTTACAGTGTTACAATGACACTTTGTTTCATGGAAGGGAGGGAGTTAAAAGTGGGTTTTGGTTCGTTGGTTGTTTTTTATAATTTGTGTATTACAAATTAGAGAACGAGGGACAGGACACTTCAAGTAAAACTGTTTTTGAAGGCTGGACTGTAATTACATTCTGACTGGGAAAAAGGTCAGTGTAGAAACCACTGACTGTAGGTGGGGAAAAAAGTCCTTCTCTGGTGAGAGGCTTTTGGCACGTTTCTTTTTGCATTTGAAGTTCAATGTATGCATGGGTGCTTAGATTTTCCAGGAAGAGCTTCAAGAAATGCAAGACTATGTTCATTCAGCATTCTGAAAATCCCACAGGTAGAGCAAAGCTATTCCCAGAAGATGAGCTCTGTTCTGGGAAAATCAGTATTCCTGAAGCATAATAAAAACACTTTTTGCTGAGACAATTGGGAAAGATGCAGAAGAAGAAGGGAAAGATGCTAGAAGAAAGAAAAATCAGCCTGAAGGGCTGCAAAGAACTGATGGAAGAGTGACTTCATGGACATGACATGAGAATTTAGTGACCCAGAGACACAGGGGGTCATTTGACTTTGAAAGATTCTGCCTCTAGACTTTCTATAAGGACAGTTTGTGTTAAGGCATATCTTGTAGTCTTTGAAAGTTTATTGAAAAGTATAAAGTAGCAAAGGAGCATAAGATGTCTGCTTTACTATCAAGCTGGAGGATGATGCTCTACTTTCAACATGCTCATCAAGAATGAGCTTCAGATTTCAGTCAGCCTAAAGAAGGTTTATTAAAAAAAAAAAGGACTTGCAAGAAAAGGAAGACCGATTTATTCATGGATGTGGTTGAACTGCTGGAAAACCTGTATTAGATTGACCACAGAAACATTAAAAAACTTACCCAAGCTGGTTGACTTTTGTTAGCATCAAATATTTGACTGTAAATAGGTTTTGTGAAGCTGTCTTTGTAGGGATTGCAGACATAAGCTCTGCCTTCAGTATGTCTAGATGTTTTATATCACTTCTGGTTTACCTTGCAACCACAGACCTGCTGTAAGATATTTCTCAGTGCTATATGCTACTCTTTTCTGTGACAAACAATAGAATAGCACTTAGCTGTTTAGTGTGAATGCTGAGTTGGTTAAGTTGAGCAGTCTGACACCCTTAAAAGAAGGATGTCACAAAAGCTCTACTGTATTGGTAATATTTTGGTTGATGTTGAAAATTTCCTTGGATACTACAGCAGTGGGCTCTACAGAACATACTCCAGAAAAAGAAAGAAAGTAAATATTTGCTCATGCTGGAAAGAGAGTGAGTCAGCAATTGAGTGGGAACATTAATCAAAACTTAACAATGAGCAACATTGTGATGAGTCTTGCTTCAAGCATGGGATTCACGAGAACTGTCTCCTAAAACTAAATTTTAATGAGTAGACTTAGCTGGAAACTCTTTTGCACAAAGGAAGTGCAAAAAGAGGTGGCGTAAAATTGTTATTATTTTAAACTGCAGGTGTATTCAAAGCACTAGGAGGAAAACTCCTCACTCACTCCCAAGACCTCATTTCACTGCATGTAGGCTATTGAGAGATGTCAATTAGCTAAAAAGTCTTCTAGGCCATGTTATAACTCCTACCTGTCAAACCATTGCTGTCCATACAAAAGGAAATAAGGCAGTGAATGGAATCAGGGAGGGACAAGCCAGGAGAAATATTTTTAAACCATTCCCAGAGTTTAGAATAATCAAACAATTCAGCTTTCACATTTGTCATGGTTATTCAGATAGTCATTTTGGTACCCTGCAATGTTGCACATGCAAACTAGTAAAACTAATACATCCTGTTCATAAGATAAAGCCATCAGTCACACAGCTGTGTCTCTGAAAAACAGATAAACATCATTGTTCAAAAATTAGCCAGTGTCAGAAATTACGCAGCCTTCTGTATCAATAGCACTCTGGAAGAAATCCAGACCTGTCAACACAGAAACATGTAATATGATTTAATAACTATAGAAAAAAAGTTTGGGTCCAACCCACCCTTAATGAAGCTGGAAAACTGTTGGTTTTCCCATACAGAGTATAACATGTTTAGTTTGCATGTGATTTTATTCTGAAAACATGAATTGTTATTGTGAAATCCATTAGTAAATGCTTGCTAAAGAGGGAGAACATTGTTAAAGTTTTTACTGTTTATTCACTGAAAATTCTGGACCGTAGTCCTGCTTGCCTGACCTGATCTCTCTCCTTTTATTACAAGGGGACCTGCTTAGTGGAGAGGGGAAAGGCTGTGAACATCTACCTGGACTTTAGTAAAGCCTTTGACACCATTTCTTGATGCGTTTTTCTGGAGAAACTGGCTGCTCATGGCTTGGACAGCTGTACCTTTTGCTGGGTAAAAGCGTGGCTGGACAGCTGGGCCCAGAGAGCGGTGATGAATGGAATTACATCCAGCTGGTGGCCGGTCACAAGTGGTGTTCCCCAGGGCTCAGTCCTGTTTAATATCTTTATCAACAGTCTTGATGAGGGGATCAAGGGCACCATCGGTCAGTTTGCAGATGACACCAAATTGACTGTGTGTGTTGATCTGCAAGAACACAGAAAGACTCTGCAGAAGGATATGGACAAGCTGGATCAATGGGCAATTGTAAGAGGCTCAACAAGGCCAAGTGCTGGGTCCTGCATCTGGGTCACAAAAAAGCCATGCAGTGCTACAGGTTGGGGGCAGAGTGGCTGGAAAGCTGCTTGGTGGAAAAGGACCTGAGAGTGTTGGTCCACAGCTGGTTGAACATGAGCCGGCAGTGTGCCCAGGTGGCCAAGAAGGCCAATGGCATCCTGCGCTGTATCAGAAACAGTCTGGCCAGCAGGACGAGGGCAGTGGTTGTCCCACTGTGCTCAGCACTGGTGAGGCCACACCTCAAATCCTGTGTTCAGTTTTGCAGTCTTTCAAGAAACACATTGGGGTGCTAGACTGTGTCCAGAGAAGGGCAACGGAGCTGGTGAAGGGTCTGATGAGCAGGTCTGAAGACAACTGAAAAGACTGGAAGTCTGAAGACAGGCAAAAGTCTGATGAGGAGCAGCTGAAGGAGCTGGAGTTGTTTAGCTTGGAGAAAAGGAGGCTGAGGGGAGACCTTATTGCTCTCTACAACTACCTGAAAGGAGTTTGTAGCCAGGTGGGGGTCGGTCTCTTTTCCCAAGTAAAATGCAATAGGGCAAGAGGAAATGTCCTCAAGTTGTACCACGGCACTTTTAGATTGGATATTAGGAAAAATTTCTTCATGGAAAGGGTTGTCAAGCATCAGACCAGGATGTGCAGGGAGGTGGTTGAGTCACCATCCCTGGAGGTATTTAGTAGATGTGGCACTTAGGGACATGGTGTAGTGCTGGTCTTGGCAGTGCTGAGTGCTCGATAATCTCAGAGGTCTTTTCCAACCTAAATGATTGTATGATTCTACAATTTCAAAATAAATATGCCAATAGATATGCCATATATTTTGATGCTGCTGTTTTGAAAGGATTTAGTTTTATTTCAGGTGCACAAAACCAACTCACATTTTGAGAGCTCACTGTGAAACATGATTGTCTTCCTCCAGGCAGCACCAATGACTGTTTTAGCACAAAGCACTTGCTCATTTTAAGTTTTGTATGAAATCCTCACCACAGTAACTAGAGAGAGATCTCCCATTAAGCAACTGTTCTGAAGAGAAAGGTGAAATATGGTAGCATCAGGAATACTTGACTGAAATTTTCAAGTTGGTTTTACAGTGTTTTAAATGTGGAAGTATAAGTGGGGGGGATAGGTGGGGGGAGAAAAAAAAATGAAGAATTGAAAGTTTTGTCATCATATGGAGCCATGCAGGCCACCAAACTGCATCATTGATAAGGTTCATACCTTCTGATCTACAGCAGAGACCTTTATTTCCAGAACACAAAATAGTTGACAACAGTAAAATGATATTATATCACTGGGAAGAGACAAGAGACCAGTGTATCTGTCAGCAGTTTGCAGAGCAGAGGACTGTAGAGAGTTAGGCTTGACACATCTTCAACCCTATCCTGTTTATTCCATTTGTTCCTGTGCAATCATCTCATTGCTTTGACTTCCATACTATCACTTTTCCAGCCAAGAGATCGCTGAGACTATAACCTCCAATGTTTGATACCAGTTTAAATTGTTTAAGAAGGTGGCTGGTACCTATGGAGCTGGAGTGAAAATTTAGCAAAAAAAAAAAAAGGGGGATGATCTGGTCCTTAGCGACAGCAATACACTCGAATGACTCAAATTATGCATACTGGAGAATACACAGAACAATTGCTCTCCTCTAATATACATACTGGAATTTCTCTGTGTGGACATCAAGGTGCCTCAGGAGTGAAGCTCAGGTGGAGTTCCAAAGCTCACAGCAGCATAGACTTTCTGTGTGGGTCTGGGACATCTTCAGAACGAACTACTGAAAAATATTCCTGAGCCAGCACACAGGGGTGATCACTGACACAGCTGGAGACAAGTACTTCCTGCGTGTCAAAATGGGAAGTTTAACTGCAGTAGAATGTAGCAGAATTACAATTTTAAAGCAAGTATGTCTCTTGAGCTAAAAACTTCTACTGTCCAGCAGAGGTTTGAATTTAAATTCTCAGGCTTGCAATCCTAAAGTACTTTTTAAGTCTTCCTTTCTATGTCAATCTTTCGTTCTTGTTTTATCTCTTCAGCGTTCACCTCTTCTCCCCTCATATTTCAGGGAGGACTGGGGACTCTTCTATTTGTTGAGGTTTTTGCTTTATAAGAAATTAGTTGTTGCTTCTGATTACTCTCTCATACTAACTGCTTCAGCAAAGGCCAATAATTGCAATAGCGTCTCTCCAAGTTTCTTCCAGACCACACCATGTGTGATAACGAGGGGTGTGGTTCCATTAGCCTCTGCTGGAAACCTTAGCACATGCTCTGCAGCTAGCCTGGAAATAATTTTTCAACCTCTTATAATTTCTACTTTAAAACTTTAAATGTTACTGAATGTGTTTCATCCTGAAGCCGAGTGATGCACACCCCTTTCAGTTAGTAGCATGTATCTGCCAAATTTAAGAATTATCCAAATTCTGCCTTGTCTCTGTTCTGATTTATTTGTTTAGAAGAATGGATTGGGGTTTTTGTTGTGTTTTGGTTTGGTTTGGTTTGAAGAGGCTATATTTGGGTGTTTCTTACTTTCATCAACATCAGAGCAGCCAAAGTGACTTGTTCAAAATTGTAAGTGAAAAAGTACAGCACAGACAAATTTGGGTCCCTCCTATTACTTTCGATCTAAAAGAGGAGATCAGAGGCTTGTGACAGTGTAAATCAAATGTCACCAACCTGTTGCAAGCAGCTCAAATGCACACCACAGGTCAGGTATTGTGTTAGCACCGAGTTATCTAAATCCCCAACACCAGGACAAAACCATCAGTGGCTGTGGTGTGGTGTCCTGGGTGTTCCATCCATGCCCCTGTGGAATGCTGCCCTCAGCACTCACCCACACTGGGTCCCTGCCGTTCCCAGGAGCCACTGGCAACTTCTGCTTATGACTCATGATCAAAGCCTTTCCCCTCGAGTTTCTGTGGTACACATAGTTCTTCTCACTTGAGGATTTCTGACACACAGCTAAGAAGGGTCAGTTGCTTCTGTTAAATTTCACCTCTTCCATCACCTACTCTCTTCTGCAACATCAGAGGCCACTCTAATCATCTCTGAAGATGAAAGAAAAAGAAAAAAAAGAAGATAAAACAAACCAGAAGAGTGGGTGTGAACATGTGACTGCAGAAAACCCCAGTTAAATTTGCTTCTATCAATGAGCTTTGAACCCCATGGGACTGCAACATCGACACAGCCAAATAATTTTATGAAGTAGCTTTAAGAATTTAGTATTGCAATGGTTTTACTGAGTATAGGGGAAAAATAAGATATCTGGAAAATAAGAGTGATACTGTTCCAAGTTGTTTGTGCCACTATTTTATTTTGTCCAAGGAACTCTCCAAATAGCTCAGCCTTCACTAGTAAACGCAGCTGTTGAAAAAATATTAGCAGAGCTGTGGAGAACAACGAACCAGAGCCTTTTGGCACAGTGGAGAATGGATGGCATTCTGGGAGGTGTTTTCTGCTTTGCTTTATGGGTTCATCACTATGGTAGTTATGCTTGTTAGTATTGGTAAAGGATAGCAGCTCTGATGAGGGAATAGCTTGTATTCAGTTATTTATACCATGCCTTCCAGTGAGAGAACACAGGGAACTAAAAGGAGAGCAATAAAACAAGGGAAGACATAAATCACATGCAAGGAAAAAAAAAATCCACAGATTTTTCAGTGCATAAAGAAGGAGTAAAAAAAGCCCATATTCTATCATAAACAGATAGCTGTTTATGTTGATTATTATCAAAACAGTTAAAAAGTTAAAAACTTTTAAAGTTAAAAACTTTAAAAAGAAACTGCAGACAGCTTTTAGTAGTGACAAAATCAGATATACATCATCAGATATATTATCTGTAGATAAAGCTAGTATTTTGCTTCTCCATCACAGGTGATATTCATTTGGGTCTTCTGAAAATTTGGATGAATGAGATAGAGATCCACAACATATCTGGTACCAATTCTTTTCAGCCTGTTTCAGGCACTTGTAGATGTGAAACTCTGATAGCCCAAAGCTGTATTGAAGGTTTATGGAGCAGAAATAACCAAGAAGATAAGAGGACTTTTTTCTGTGGTAACCTAGATATTAAAATGGCTCAGATCATTTGTATGTGGAATGTGCCCTCTGCCAAAGGCCAACATGCATTAATATGGCCGAAAAACTATGACAAAAACTTTTGCTGGTGTTGCAAAGAAGAGAGCTTTTGAAATATTGTGATAGTCTTCTCAAAACACAGAGAACTGGCAAGGTTCTTCTTTCCTGGCATCCTCCTCCCTCTGCTAAGCACAGCCCTATTTGTAACCCCTTCATGGAAATAAATTACACAGCCCAAGACCATCTGGATCCTCAGACTAGGACTACCACAGACTTCTCAGTATCTCTGTAAATGCACCTTTCTGGCACCAAATATGACAACTGCAAAAATTTTGTAATGGTTCCAAAATGCCAATTTCTGTCTCTTCTAGTAGCATGAAAAATGTAAAATTAGGCAATATTATAAATAATTGCGTGCAAGTCTTTTCCACACCCGTCTCGTAAGCCCTGTTGTCATTATCTTCCCAGGATTTTTCTTTCCACACATGATTTCTCCTTTGATTCATAAATTCATAAACAGCAGGGATGAAAGGAACATGAAGAAATGACCACAAAATAATATCAAATAGACCTAAATCATTCTAAATGGATATTCGTCTGGCATCTTTTGAAGATTTTCATACTATCCAAGCAAAATATTTCAATTTTTTGGTATTCTATTAGAAAGGTTCTCAATGTGTATAACTTACACTTCCCTCTCTGCAAGTCCATTGCTCTTACACAGAAAAATGTGTAGAAGATTCTATATATTTTTTCTTTTTATTTAGATGTTTTTATATTTTGTCCCCATCTACTTTTCTCTAAACTGAGTCTTTTTAGTCATCTTTTCTTCTCTTCTGTAAGTCTCTTAGAGTTCATCTACTCCAGTCCCTGAACCAAGTAAGGCTCTCCCATATTTAAGTCACTTGTGTTTATCTGATCAGTGTTTGTCTATTCTCTTAACAGTAAAGATTTCATAGTGAGTGTGATAATAGTTGTGAAGTTCTTGATTTATGTCCAGTCTTTCCTTGTTATGTACTTTCTGGCTTACCCAATGTCCAATAAACACTTCCTAAACCTGTAATGAGTATGTCTGCCCACATGCTGTGTGTTTTATCTAAGGAAGTGTAAAGCTCCTTTGTGGCCAAATAAGATAGAACAACAGGTGCCAGTCACGTTTAAAAGTGTTTATAAACACTTCTTTAGCGAATATGTTATTTTATTTAAGGTCCACTTCAGAAGCAATTCACACTATATTTTTCCCTCTCTCACAGGAGCTCTGTAACATTACACTGGGTTAATTAAAGAAAAGTGAGTTTTACCTTTAGTGGTACAAACCCAATTTCAACGTTTTTGAAAACACTCTACAAAAAGTTTTGCTGTAACTTGTGATGCTGGAAAAAGCATGATAGCAATATGTGACATATATGGTGCTTTTATAGGGTAATCTATGGAGTTGACAGATGGCTTGGCCATTCTTCTTACATATGCAGCCCTAAAACAGAGACACTCCCACAACACACTGCTTAGCACCTCCAATGCTTTTCTGGTAACTGGGGATAATTAATGAAGTATAATGACATGGACATACACTGTCCTGCATCTTGAAACTGTAAGAAAATAAACCAAGCATTGTTAGCATTGAGTCATCTACAGTAACAAACCATAAAATAATACAGGCTAGAGAGGGAAAAGACCGATTAAGTCATCCACTCTATTTCCTGCCAAGGCAGGCTTCTTTTCTGCCATTTATTATTGAGTGCTTTGTTCAGTCAAGTTTTAAATTATTCAAGTGATTTGATTTCCACTGTTTTCTTCAGGAGACTACTCTACAATTCCATTCAGAGGTATGTTTATTTATTCCTTGCTCTATAAATTAAATGTTCTTTGCCTACCCTCACTACTTCAAAAACATCTTTTCAAATTACCTTTTTTGTTGGTTTTTTTTTAACTTTATTTTATTACTATTGAAGCTGGAATGTAAAATGACGGATGGAGAGGACTCTGTATGAAACAAAGACATGAAGTTCTCCTGGAAAAGTCAATAAAGGGAATGTGCTTTCTTTGGTTTTGGTGGGTTGTTGTTGTTTCTTTTTTTTTTTTTTTTAATCTCACATCATATATTTGTACACCTCACAAAGCAGAGCCAAATATAACAGCAGCCTTTACACACCATTGAATAACTTCTTGTCCTGCCAGTAACCATCCTGTGACAGTAAGCATCCCAAGCAGAAGTGGGGGAGGTAGTTTGGGGGTCATGCCCTGGCAAAGAGAAGGAGGCAGGAAGGGATGGACACCCAGCACCTTGACAAGTGAGCACATAGCCCACGGATTTCCCTGGCGGTGGCAGGTTCCTGCAGAGCTGCCTGTGTGGTGGTACAGATTTGACTCAAGCACGTCAGGGGTTTTTAAACTTCTGGGTTGCTCAGAGATGTAAGATCAGCTCAGGAAAGCCTTGCTTCACAACCCTGCTGGGTCCTGCGCATCGCTGGGTGAGGTGTCGCAAGGGGAATGACCCAGCACTAAATGTGCAGGACAGCAGAAAGCACAGGTAAATGATTACAAGGAATGATTAAACAGCATGTGCATGGCATAAAAAGATAAATAGCAAAGAAAGAAATTCTCAATCCCAGTTGTTCATCTGTGCCTTGTCAAGTGTTTCAGCAAGCTTGTCCCCAGCCTTATGCTCCAGTACACTTTACAAGAAGTTTTCGGGTAATGGGAGTTTAAAAATTAACTGGTGCACCCTATGCTGCACACTCACGAGCCGAGGGCCTTTGAAGTGGGTAGAAAAATCCCCATCAATTTCAAAGAGCTTTGAAGAGGGCCCTGAGCACACAGAGACAGTAGTTAATTTTACACTCGGATGCAAAGGCACCCTGTAAGAGAGTGGTGTGGTGGCTTTTGGACAGTGGGACAGTGAAGGGTGTCACCCCCACCATCCCATGAGTGGGAACGACTGCCAGGGATGGGGACATGGCACAGAGCACAAATGTCGGGCATCCATCCAGCATGGCATCCATCCTGCAGTCCTGCCTCTGGCAGGCACCTACCTCTGGCAGGCACCTACCTCTTGTTAGCCAGACTGAGGCAATGCAGAAGGACATGGGAAAAATAATCTGCTCTTCGTCTAAGAGAGTACAAATGTCTCGAGTCTTGGGATAAGCAGCAACTGCAAAGTAAGCCCCTGGAAACCACCTTCACTTGGCAATGGGAATAAACTTACCTTGGAAGGTCAGTTTAGCACAAAATAGCTGAAAACACTGTGAATATTCAGAAACACATTAAAGGGTAAACTAGACAGAGTCTTGGAGCAAAGGGGACAGAATGTGGCAGCAGACTGCTGCTCTCCCTACAACTACAAAGGAAAACGAAGGTCCCCTTTGAGCAATCATACAGAAAACTCTGAGGTTTGGTTGCAGCCAACAGCAGCAGCTCCTTTATTCAGGTCTCCTTTTCCAGTCTTCTGATGGAGAAAGGATCACCCCATGCCTGGTGGAACAGTACAAAATCTTGCTCCTGAGTACCCAGACTGCAGAGGAAGAAGGCAGTTTCCCAGCCAGTGCTGAGGCTCAGACTCACTTCAACTTGGTGGCACCACCTGAGATGCACAACAGCAGCTCCAAGGCGCTGCTAAGGGACTAACCAAGGCCAGGGAGTAAGACCTCAGCCTCACTATATGGATATCATATTTGGACTCCATCTTCAGAAAGGATTCCTTGTGAACTCGTCCTGGTCCCCTTGCACAAGAATATGGCTGCCTCAAAGTCTGGGCACACCCATCTGGAGGCTCAAGGCCCTTTGTAAGCTGTTTTTCTTCATTTTGAATCACTTTCAGTGTTTTCAAAAAGTCATTTGAATGGTGTTGTGCTGTTGCTAATGTCTGTACTCCTTAGAATAGTTTTAGAAGAAAAAAATTAAAAATTAAGATATAATATTAGCTAATTAATTAAAACATTAATTCTTAGCATAAAATTTAAAGACACGTGAAGTATTTTGCCAGATATCTTCAAAATATTGGTGGTCTAGTGGTTAGGGTGCAGGACTCTCACCCCTGCGACCCGGGTTCGATTCCCAGCCCCCCGGGCAGATGGAGCTCGTCAGCCCTGTAAGGCAATCCATCTAAGAGAAGGTCACTCTAAACAAACCTACGTCCTGAGAACCTCACTACCACTGTCCAAGCTTGCTCGGCCCCGGCAGATGAACCTCAGGATTAAAGGGTGGGCTCAGTTCAGCGCACGCTGGGTCTCACCTAAAAAATCCACTGCGCAGGCTCGAAGGGTTAATGACCTTTCCCAAATCTTCGCTCGCGAAGACTGGCCATTATAAGAAACCACAGATATTTCCAAGTAATTCATTAATTTTTCCAATATTGTGCTTCAGCACATCAATCACAATGGCAGGTTTTATTAAAACACTATCTACTTCTTTTAACCATATGAGCTCTATTTATCATTATCCATCTGGATCTACACAATTTGGTGTGAGATTCTATAAGGACAGTCACCATTTCTGGCATGCCACGGGAACAGCTGCATCTAAACAATGCCGTTTGGGAGTCAGGCAAGTAAAATTCTCCCGAACAAGGTGTTGCCCATTCCAGCACCTGAGTTGAATATTAATAAGCACTTCAGGCTGTAGTCGCTTCTTGCATCCTTGGCAACTATTTTAACTCCATTTATGTGGAAAACACACAGAACAGTATGAACTTGTGGAAAAAATTGCTTGGTAAACTAATAGGAAGCTCATAGATGATGTGTAAAAATTTCCATTATTAACAAATATATTCAAAATAGTCCCTTAGAAATAGTTTAAGAATATCTGACCCTTTCCTGGGAGAGGAGGATGGACCACAGTGGTGTCTTCTTGGCACTGTGGTCACTCTATGGTGCACACAACCTAACAGAAGAACAAGGTTTAAGTGAGGGAGAGTTCAGTTATTGATAGGCCTTACCAAAAGGAGTGGAATACTTCATAAAAAATGTTTTTTTCTACTTGGTCTTTAAACTTCTCTATTCAAATGTGGTTTGCTCTATTAAAATATGTTTACCCATTTCATTAAAAGCATTACATGAAATATATTCCTGGATTGGTCAGTGACTTTATATTGCTGACAGGCTACCCATAACTTGTTTTGTTTAAATACATAAAGTAGGCACTCCTTAGATGACATAAAAGCCATTTTCAGCTACCAGTTGAGAAAGAGGTCATATTTGCAGTACTGTATTTTAAAAGAAGAAAAATTTTAATTCCCAAATAGTCAAGATGTGCATTTCTTTGTCCTTCATAGTTGGATAAATACTTAGAGTTGTTGTAATTAAAGACTTACCTCACAGTGTCATCCTTATGACTCTATGTGGCACCTTTATAGCAGCTTCGATTATGTCCTGTGCTATGCAAATGTGGGAAGTAGTCACTTATTTTTGATGGTGGTCTGTACTTAAGTTAGGCTACCAGTTGAAGAAAAATGTTTTATTTGTTGTCATTCATACATTAGTAAAAACTGAAAATACAGTTTTGGAAGGCACTTGCACTTTTCTTGACATCTTTGATGAAAACAAAAAGAGAGGAAAAAACTTTTTACCCTTGAGTAGAGTCTACCACCGTGCTGAGTAACATCTTGCTCCTGGCACAGACAGTGCTTTTTTGTGGAGCAGCATTTAATATAATCATTACAAAATCCAGCTCTGAGATTGAGGGAGGTCAAGGTGTACAAATGATTTGGCCTATTACTTCATCGTGTCACTGAGTGTCACTACACACTCTTTGGGACTGAAGGGTAATGTCTATGCTGTGCCACACAGTATGGAGCAAAAGCCCCCAAACTAGCTCCCAGCATTTGTAATGAAGGGGTGTGGCATCACATGCATCATAAAGCTCTGGAGCTTGCAACACTGTCCCTGAGCTAAATTAATCCTACTTCTTAGCACAGTTAATTAACCTGAGTCCATATTGATTCAATACTATCTTTGGTCCTAATGCTGGCTGGATTGCTGCTAGTCTGAGGATGTCCAACAGGCATGCTCCGTTGTATAGTTTGTATGGACCTGTGTGTGGATGTTTTCAAATGTTGTGAGTTATTTAAATCCAGCGCCAGTGTGATTTAGCCAGTGTGATTTAGCCAGTGTGATTGGGAGATGGAGTTGGGAGGTTCCCATCAGGCTGGGGGCAGCTATGGGCTGGGATACCAGATGAAGGCAAATATTTGCAATGCTATGTCCAGTCACAAAATAATTTTCTTTTTTTTTCCTGTAAATTGCTTTATTTTCATCTGGTCAAATGTCTTTGTTGAGAGTCAAGCAGCTCACGTGTATTGGCCAATTACTCTGTCTAACCCAGCATTGCACCGACATCAGGGGACTTCCTATCAGGGTTGTGGGACAATGGGAACTGCTGTCTGAGCAGGAGAGCCCAGCCACCAGGTGGGAACTGAGTATCGCCTTCAGATTAAGACATTTCTTTTCCTTCCTTTATTTCTTCAGTGTGGGGCAGCTGTCCCAGAGTATCCAGAAGAAGACAAACCCAGAGCAGTGGTTTCCTTGAGTGCTCCAAGGCCAGCCTCATCTGATAAGTTACACCTACGTAAGAATACAGTTCAAGAAAATATACATACTTTGTACCTGGAAGAGAGATGTAAATATTTTTAAATGGAAAACATGAGCTGTAGATTCCACTAAAAAAAAGAGGATTTTCAGTAACAGGACAGTTTCCAATTAAATAATAATTCCACCCTCTTTTGTTTATTAAACAGCATGTTCAGTGAATTTGCAGGGATGATTTATGTTCTAAAATATCTTGCTCTTCTTTAGCCTCCATTGTAGTCAAATTTGAAACATCAGATTTTGCTATAGCAACAGTTTGCTTTCAGAAAAACAAAATTTGTCAGGGATATTTTACTTCCCTACAGAATTAAGGATTTGGTAAAGACTAGAAGAGAAACATCTGAAATCACAGGTTAGGGAATACAGAAGCATGATGTACTGCAAACTTTTTTTTTCAGAGTATTGCCAACTGTCATAATTATTTAGTATCTGAAATCCCCAGCATTTGGCATCCTCCTATTTGAACTTTTTTTAACTATTAGATTAAAATAAAATCAGAAAACAGTTTGATGAGAAGATAAATAGATGATCTTTATAATGGAATTTACTGTTTATAGGGAAATATTTGCCTAGTTAAACTACCTCAACAAGCAGCTTGGAAGAACTAGTATGCAATGATGACTACTAAATAAAGGATACATATAACATAAAAGTGAGGGCCTCACTGAAGTTATTAGATGACAGGAGAGAAACTGTAAAAATGAATTTCATTGGTTTATACAAGAACACACAACTTGAAACATGATTCATGCATATAAAATGTTTTATATATTACTTATGGACAGAGTGGGTGTCACGTGCGTAAAATGCATGCCACAGAGTTGAATACTTCAACCTTATGCACCTTTCTCACTCAACAAATAAACAGTCTCTGTATCCCATAGTGACAGATTTTTTTTTTCAATTAGAAATGTCTGTAAACTGAGCACAGTATTGGTGTTAGAAAACTGGAGTTTATAGAGACACCATTCAGCACTGATGCACAGAACAAAGCACTTTTTGGAGCTTGAGTACATGACACCTGGAAATCAGTTTTAAAAAGCCAGCAATGAAAAATAAACCTTGCCTGGGAAAATGTTGACTGTGAGTGCCAGTGCTACTGCTGAGGATGAGAGACAAT
This sequence comes from Lepidothrix coronata, assembly GCF_001604755.1. Taxonomy (NCBI): domain Eukaryota; kingdom Metazoa; phylum Chordata; class Aves; order Passeriformes; family Pipridae; genus Lepidothrix; species Lepidothrix coronata. The sequence goes on from NW_016690371.1 coordinate 137,870, forward strand.
TGCAAGTAAAGCAGCACATTGGCAGAACAAGAAGCTGGCACAGTGTCTTCACAGACCCCTGTCAGATAGAGAAGGAACAGTCAGTGCTAGCTGGAATCCCAGGTAAAAGCGCTGGTTCAAACAAAGACTAATGGAATGTAAATTGACTATCTGAATTTGAAATTTTGCTTAAACATTGCTAATTAATTTCTTTATTGTTGGCTTGGAACAGGAAGAAGTGGCTAAATGAGCTTTCTTAGGAGGCCACTGTTGTGTGAAACAGAGCTGATAACAGTGGTCATCAGTTCCGGCTCAGATGTGAGTGAAGCGAACCTCTGCCAGGTAGAGTTATGTGTAACGTTGGAGAGGGTCCTTGCATTCAGCCTTCCAAAATGCCACCTATCCCCACGTCTACCAAGAAACTCAATCAGGCAATAAAATCCAGTATTTTTAAAACTCTTTAAGTTTCAGGTATTGAGTGCTTTGTGCAGAATATAAACAGAAATATTTATTTCAATCCTACACGCACACTTCTGATTTCTCAGAATACCCCTGGAAATTTTCATATCTAGCTTGTTTCTTGTGAAGTTCTAGTAAACTAGACTGTTGGAAGACTCATCTTTCGGATACCTGCAGTATTATAGCAGGGAGTTGCCTTGGAAACTTCAGTTTAAAAGTAGAGATTCTTAAATGTTACTTAAGACCTGCAGGAAATGTTAGCAGAGTTTCAGCTGACTTCACTATGTATTTAACACTAACTCACTTGTCCCTTAACTGTATTAAATCTTTTATTATCACTTTTTCAGGATTGGAGCAGCCCAGGAAATCCCAGAATTCACTTTAGCTAAGAAAGCCAAGAAGAAAAACAATCTGTAAAGCAGAAGTATGTTAGGAGGCAAGAGCTGAAGTGTTCAGGTGCTAGGGAAGGTTGGATTGATTTTCTCAGAGAGCAGGGCAAATGACAGCTGTACACAGCTGCCTCTGGCCAGTCTTTGTCTGAAGATTACAATGGCTATTTTCAGTTTTCAGGTTTACTCCTTTTTTCATTTGGGCACCATACAAGAATGAAGCAAAGACCATACTACTTTTCTAGAGCACTTACAAGAAGAGGAAAATACTGAATAAGAACATAGTGAACTTGTTCTAGTTATGAATAATGTAACGTATTTTTTGCTGAATTTAACCTTTTCATAGAGTAGAGGGAGAGGCCTACTGTTTCATAAGACAAGAATAAAAATACTCATTCAAAATTCATCTTAAGAATCAATACTTTTCTTTCTAGTCCCTCAAGGGTCTTTACTTTCACAGTTGATATTACACAAAAAGTGCTCCATGGAGGGAGTTGGTCTTGTAAGGACCCAAGTAGACACTTCTACAATGGTAGGTGTAGTTATTGTTTGCCATTATGAATATAATACCTCTAATCAGCTAGATTAAATTTTGCCTCCTTGAGTTTGCGACATCTTGAAACAATTCCTCTGAAAAAACGTGCCTGTAAAAATAAGATGACCACATGAGAAATAGTGGAAGTTTTTATCCGTGTTACTATATCAGGCTCTCAAAATTTACAGCAACATTTCCATTACATAAGTTGTCAGCATTGGTGCAAGAATCAGGCAGGAAATATAATAATTAAATTTAAATTAATTGGATACAAAACCATTCAGTCACCTCTGTTTACTTTTGTAATCTTTTCCTTTTTTAATGTATTTAAAAATGTGTGTGTAAAAATATGTATCGACACGTGCATGTGTTTTGAGAATTTGTGTTGAAATCTTGGAGAACTTAGTGTCTTTGATAGCTTTTGGATACAGTTTAGCCCAATGTGAATAGGCATTATGAAAAATCCTGTATCTAGTTGCATTTGTAAATTTGTTAGTAGCTTTGTTTTGGATTACATGTGTTCTGCGGTTTGCTGACTGACAGTGTATTCTCAAACTTCAAAATCAAGTCCAGAAAAAATAGATCATTTTAAGCCCTGTGCTCCAGGCTGTCAAACAGCCTCCAAACCACTATGGACTCTCCTTTCTAGTAAGGCCAGGGAAAAGCCTTTTCATAATCTGGGTCATGATGGAGTTTTATGGTTTTGGGAGAAGTATTCCTAGTTTCCAAAACAAAATGTATCTTTAAACTTTCTAAGAATATAACATATGTAAACCAGATAGATATCTTTCTCCAAGCTCTCCACTTTGGTTACATCCTTTTCTTCCATGTTTCTTTTCAGTAGTTATATATCACTCCATTATTTTATGTTTTAATTTATGTTATAAAAAGGTCTGGGCAATAAAACTATGGTATTCAGTCTTCTAAATTCCTTCTCCTTTTGGTTTTGTCTACATTTTTTTCTCTGCTGGAAAAGATAGAGATAAGCAAATCTCCAAAGCCAAGAAACATTTATTTTCCTTCATTGTCCTTACATTTTAAGATAAGTAATCAGTCATGGAGGAAGGTGTAGCAGTTGGAATAACAGGTGAGGCCCATCTGCCCATTTGGTAGTAGAGGAAGGTATGGAGTGGAAACAACAGGATGATGCCATAAAACCTGTCAGCATGTAGGCACAGAGCCAGGCTGTAACACAGCAGAGATTGAAGCCTCCCACAATGCAATGTGGGATCTTCCAAGCTGGGATGGACAGTGAAAGGAAGGAGATGAAGCATGTGGCTTTACTCCAGAAAGAAGGGAAGGGATCACAGTAGCAGGGAACAGATCTTGCTGGGAATTTTCTGTCAGCTTTTCTACAACACACTTCCTGCACAGTCCCAGAGAAGACAGACCAATTAGTCTGAACCAACAGTGAATATTTTGACAAAGTTATTTGTTGGCTACTCAGGCCAGCTCCACTCAGCTCAATCTTCACAAGTACAGAAAATTTTCAAAACCTCTTTATATTCTGACATGTCCCTTTTCCACCTCAGTCTCTTCTGGACTGCTTCACTCTATCATATCCCTCCTCTTCTCTCTGAACTGCCCTTTAATCTTCTGTTCCTCTTTTATCCTGACTTTTTCTCATGGCAATCTGACTTATCCAGCCTTCATTCATAAATCTAAGATCCTCTTCATAGAGACACCTTAACGTAAATAATTTGTTTGAGAAGAAAGATCAAGACACAAGTTTGAAAAGACAGCTGTCGGCACTCCTCTCATTAATTTTCTTGTTGTAACAACTATAATAGGAGGATGCAGCAGGATGTTTTGTCTGGTGGTTTGGTAGGAACTCACACAAGATTTTTATTATAATGGTCCTCTCTGACCTAGAATCTAAGCATCCTTGGATCTTCCCTGGATTAGGTTACCTGCACAGAGATACCCCAAGTTTTTGCATTGTCCTTTTCCTGTCTGCTGCTGTTCAAAGAGTGGGTTTACTTCTCTTCTCTTCAAAATAGTACAGGGTTTCCATGGTACCAGTCTAACTGATGTGATTTTTTTTCATTTACAATGACAATCCTAGAGACTTAACATTCCTAGTTTAATTTCAAACCCACAATGTTAAATTGGCTTTGATGTTAGGCAGAGAGACTGCCCAGCCAACTGTAAATACATGTAAAATGCTTACACTTATTCCATTACAACACACACTTGTTATTACATTAAAACGTTAATAAAGTTACATTAAAAGGCTTGTAAGTGAGACAGAAACTTCCCACAGAGGGGAAATATTGAGTAAGTATTTCTGTGTGTTTTTAATTCCTTTTGTCTAGACATCACAACAGTCCTTAGGCTTATCCTGCCAATGTTAATACAGTCTCTTGAGGATACATGGCAAATTAACAAATTTAGCAATAAAACTAATAGGCTGAGAATTACCTAAATATAGCAATAATATAGCTTATATTAATGACAGGTACAGACACACACATGCATACAAATGTATGTCCTTACAGGCACATGTATGCAGATGTATTACTTCTGAGCCAAATTCTCCAACTCATATCACACCACAGCAAGCCTGTTTTTTCCATATTCATTTTTACATGCACAGTTTTCCACAGCAGATGGATGTGGCCATTAAAATGCCTATGTATGAGAATAACAACATTGATGTATAGTGCCAGATCTATGCACATCCATAAAAGTGCCTGCACACACTGCCACAGCTACACTCCTCTGAGGTGAGTGAGCCCAGGCACCTTCTAATCCCCAGTGGGTACTTGTGTGGTGGTACCTCATGTCCATATTTTTGCATGTTGTCTGACCTCTGTCTGAGATCAGGTGCCCCACTAATCCCAGAAGCTGAGCCCACACAGGAAGAGCCCTTTGACATCTTCTCTACAGGGCTGCCAATGACACAGTGGGACATTCTGATGAGGCCCTGAGCATTCTGTGACCACAGGATGCTGGCAGCTCTGGTGGGGTTACCCAGAACTCCTCCCACAGGTGCTCCCACAAGCAGGCAGCAATCAAAGAGTCTCTCTGAATCCTTCAGTGCCAGGTGGATGTGATGAGGGAATTGCATCATTTTAGACTGAGATTTTTCCTGATAGAAAGGGGACAGATTCTCTCACTTCACAGGGAGCTTCCTGGAGAAGATGGGGGTTGGGGGATGGGACGGGACACACAAGTTGTTCCAGCAGAGGTTCCATCTTCCATTAGGAAATTTTTTACAATAAGAACAATCAATCACTGTAACAGCCTCCACAGGGACATGGGGAAGTACCCATCAATGGATGCTTTTAAAATGCAATTGGACAGGGTGCTAGATAATATCATCTGGGCTCCTTCTGCTATGAAAGATTGGGCCAGATGATCTTTCAAGATCACTTCCAGCCTGGGCTGTGCTGTGGTTGTGTAATTCGATGGGAAATCTACTTGAGTTCTCGTGACACTTTCAGGAAGTCTGGGAGTTCCACAGCCAGAAAGTTTTTTTATGAACAACTTTAACTATGACACTCTTCTAAAACAGAATGCATTAAGAGAAGAAGAGAAACTCAGTTCTTTCACAGCTGTGCAATGGACAAAACTGCAATCACAGATTTTAGCAGTCACTAAAATTGGTGAAAGGATTGAACAAAAAGGCCTGTAGTGAAATCTTTCCCTTGGTTCTTTATTGATCAAACTGAACAAAAAAAATGTGAGGGAAGAGAACACAATAACGTCCTCCTGATGCACATATCTCCACCTTTTCTGTAGGAACCCTAATGACCTTTTCCCCCATGCTCCATCTCCTTTAACACAGAGCAGATAACTCAGCATCCTTGCAGTAACCTGAACCACACTTCACACTCATCACATTGTCGCTGGATTGCATCTGCAGACTTAAACATTACCAAGCTCAAAACTGAATAATGGACTTCTAAAACATTTTATCCTCTTTAAAATGAGAAATCTCCACCTCTTCATAGACTGCATCCCACACTATGCCTTTCTTGAAATTGTTAATAAGATTGAATATTAAAGCAATAATGAAGATAGTTACGACTTTTATTTTTTGTGAGTTTTCAGGGAGTTTGTACCTCTTTGGTAAAATAATGCAATTTTATATTTATTCTATCTTATTTTTCAAACACTACTACTTTCAAACACTACTAGTAGATTTCAGTTTATAAAGGTATTGCACAGATTTCAGCACTAGATGAACATTATCCCCACCCACAAGCTCTGTCTTCACCTACCTCTCCAAAAGACAGTGGGGTTTCACCAAGTTTTAACTGTGGCTCAGTTTGTTATTAGGGAGATAAACTCCAGATTTGCTTGAAATAACAGCTACAAATTACAGTCTCTGTGGCTTCAAAAATTTACAAGATATGTGAAACGCTATCTCAGGAGGAGATATAAATGGCCTTAGGATGATATTACACCTTGAGTCTCCTTCTAAAAGAGAGCAAAACAAGAAACTTTGACAATTTTAAGTGTGGATGCTGTCATTAAACTGCTCTGAAAGAGTCCTGAAAGAGTGCATAATTTTTTTCTATTTGTTGGTTGCTGTCACCGTAGCAACTAACTAGTTCTACATGAAGTTACAGTGCAAGCCAGCAAGGCTGTAATGGAATACATTCCTTAGCGTTAGTCAACGCCTGCACAGAAGAGAAAGCACACTGTTTTGGAAATGGGCTCTAAAATGGTGTGTTCTCGTCAGACCGGAAATAGGAAAACAGATTTCTCCCTCTTCCATGCATTTTTAATTAAAAGTACTTTATTTATGCTTTGTGCTGAGTTGGGAATTCTGGTCTTCCAGTGTGACTGCAGCAATGGAGGGGAGGGAGCTGAAGCTGAGGTTGCTTTGTGCCCTGCAGAACACAGAGAGAGATCTCTATCAGTCACAATGTAGGCTGGCAAATATTTCCTTTGGTGCAGTGGTTTTCACACTGTGACCCACAGACACCTGGGGATTTGTTGACTGCTTCTGAAAGGTCTTCAACATGAGATTATAAGACTACAGGCATTATAATTTAAATTCACTATCCCAGTATCTGTATTTCCTTGGAAAATTATGAAAGGTCAAGAGCTCATAAAAAGTTGAAATTCATGGATATGCATAATGGAATAATACCTATTGTGTGAAGTGAGCTTCATTCTGCCTTCATAAAACCAGTATAAGTCTGGAGAAATTCTGATTGCACTGGAAATTATACTCATGCAGATGCAGAAAGACAAAACTTTTCACTGGATAAACTGCTTGGGTTCATGTTGTATGAAAAACATTAGACATTGATTAGTAAAGAATCAAGTATAATTTGTCGTCATTTTCATGGGGGAGTTATGGTTCAGTTTTAAATCATTAATTAAATGGGCAAATTTGATGAAAAGTAAAATCAAATTATATCCCAAGCAGCAAGTCACAGTAATGATTAAAATTTAGTAAATTATTAACACAGTGCATTTAATAAGATGCATTTGAGGTTACCAGTCTGTGAAAGGAGCTGCATGAATTTTAGATTTCTATTTTAAAGCAACATTGCATTTTCTAAGTTCATAAATCAGCAACTAGAGGGAATCTTATATTATTTTTGCACCAGCATATTCTCTGTGCAACCAAAGCTTCTTTGGACATTTTTTCTTTTTGAGTAGCAAATGAGAGTTCACTTTGCATCATAGGTATTATGACATCCACAGGCTGGTAACCCCAAATGTAACCTGTCACGTTTGTCTTATTAAATACAACAAATTATTAATCAGAATTTTAATATTTTTTTGTCTTGTAATTCCTGTTTGTAATATGATTTCATGTTGCTTCCTTAGAATAAATCCAGATGACAAAATACATTTGTTCTTTTAACAGTCAAACTTATTCAAGGCTTACATGAGATATCAGAGTTAGAAATAAATTGGTCAGGAAATATATTATTTTTGTTCTCAGTGTAAAGTAACTGATCTCATTTTCTGACTCCCCCAAACTATATTTTCACATATGACTATAAATCTTAATAGCTGTGAAGCTTATTTTCAGCCTACTACTAATGGCCAAATTGCAAACACAGTAATCTCATTAATATTTTCAAACAGGCTTGCAGGGGCCACCCTGGCAAACTGTGATTCATCACACTCTCAGGTAGAATGCTTGCTCAGAAAATGAAATGCAGTAGTGACTGCCTTCTCTCTTGCAACAGACAATACTATATTGCTAAGGAGTAGAAAATAATCTGTAATTTATTTCTGTCACTTTGGTAAATATTAATAATGGTATCAAAATCTACAATAAAGTCCACAGGAACAGCAAAGTTTGGCCAATAAAATCTTGTACATTCATAGATTAATAAAGTTATTACACCACCAGACTGATTTCCTGCATAGTGTGGAATGGCATCCAACGACTCATATAATGAGTCTGACAACTTGTCCTCAGCTCTGGAAATCATTTCAGACAATTTCAGTTTGAAGATGGAGAGCCCCACACTTGTCTTGGTAATTTATTTGGGTGCCATTATCACCAACATTAAACACAGCTGATGTTTTTTTCTAGAAGCTCAGATTTTCTGGCCATTGTTTCTTGTTAGGTTTTCCCCTACGAACTTGCCTGTGGTGAAAGTATCAAGGGTGATATTTTATGTATGAAAAGCTTATTTTGTGTATATAAACAGGTTGTACTCTTTAAATTTATGACTTAAAGCATTATAACCATTTTGAGATACTTGTTTTTTCACTTTACTCTTCCTGTAAAAAGGTTTCAGAACAGTACATAGTATTCCAGTATCAACACTATAAACAAAGATAAAATAATTTTCCTGATTCTTCACACCACTTCCCATTTTATACAGGCATGAATTATTATAAGTATTTTTTAATACTTACACATATTTCCACAGTAATGAAAGAAACCTATCTCAAGCCTTCAAGGTCACTGCCCCAAAGTATAAAATTTGCAAGAGTAACAAATTTCTCTCATTACGGCAACAGTACTTCTGAAGTTTGACATCAGTTTTGCACACTTCTTTGCTTCTAGGAAGGGATTACAAAATCTGGACACAAACTTTTTGATGAACTACAAAATACTAGATATTCCCACAGTTCTGCTCAAAGCAACCCAAGATGATGCTCAAGTCCATTCTGTACTAATTTCTTCATTTTCTCTTACAAAAGGCAGGATGTTCCATGTTCAAAAGGACAGGTGGCTCTTCCGTGCATCAGTTGTGTCCTGAAAGAGAACACTAAACCATAACTAGATGTGAGGTCTCCGGTTGTACATCACTTTTTTTCGTATAAGAACACCAAACATCAGGAGTTCCTTATAGAATGTTATCTTGTGCCAATTCACATACGTGGAAGAAATAGGACTCCTTATAGGTGTTGATGAAACTCATCCTGTTGCAAATTAGACCATATGACACGTGAAAATCTCCCTCCAAGCCAATTTGTAAATTACACAATGGAGAAGACTGAACCAATTTAGGATTTTCTTTCATCCTGCCTTTCTCCTTTCCCACAACTGTGCAATCACTGGACATACGCTTGGTTTTACTAAAATGAGCAGGCCCGTGATGGAGTCTGCTTTGCTACGTGTAAAGTTCAGCCACTCCAAAAGTATTTGCAGGATTGAGGCCAATTTGGCTGGCAAGCTACAGAACTTCACTCCAATTTCCATTATACTTATTATCTACCAGAGGCTGGGAAGGTAAAGATTTTTAGAAATGGTGTAATACTCAGTAAAAAAATGCTGGTAACATAGAATCATCAAACTGGAAAGCTATGAGTCAGACATATCCTTCTCTCTTGCTTACTGACCCTCCATAACTGGAATGACTTTATTTCACGAAGTACCAGCCGAAGGAACCAGTACAGATTCCAAAAAGGAGAGTTACTACAATAACAGTGATTCCATGTGTTTATTTTGGAGAGGGAAACCCACATGTTGTAAAATGTACTTCAAGAATATCTCTACTGCGACATGCAAAATAAAAGCAACAAGTCAGAGATAAATATAGACTGTTTGCCCTTGGATAGATGCAAGAGACTGTTTCAAAAGCAAGGCACCTAAGCCCAAGGAACCAAGATCACCTTAGCTCAGCCTTCCCATAGATCTATTTTCCATTGCTGGTTGGATATGAAGGATAATTGCAGTGATATTTTTAATCATAATAAAGAATGAACAAGATTTCCAAATGTCTAAAAACTAAACATAACTCCTGTGCAAAGTTCAGGCTATATAGCATTTGGCAGGGTCAGAGCAGAAAGAGATCGCAAAATTCCCCTTCCTTTTAGTATGCACTAGAGGTATCAGCATTATTTCAGCAGTGGCCACACCAAAGAACAAAAATCTCTGAAATCCATTGGGAGTGCAGTTAAAAAGTCATTGTGGGTTTTGCTTGTTTAGTAGGAGCTATGAAAAAGAAAATGAAAATGAGATTTCAGAAGCTTTTTGAGGAAGCAAAAGATGGATATCACTGAATGTCTGGATTCATTTTGTTCTTCTGTTTCTCCTTAAATGAAAAAAAAAAAAGACAGAAAAAAATGTGTAATATCTTCTGATATTTTAATGGGCACAAATGCACCAATGAACTGAGGGTGGTGAAGCACAGGAACAGATTGTCCAGAGAAGTTGTGAAAGCCCCATCCCTGAAAGTATTCAAGGCCAGGTTGGATGGGGCTTTGAGCAACCTGGTCTAGTGGAAGGTTCCCTGCCCGTGGCAAGGAAGGTTGGAACTAGATGATCTCCAAGGTCTCTTCTAACCCAAACCATTTTGTGACTGTGCAATTCCCCCTACTAACCTTTCTTTGCTCTGAACTTGCATCTAATCCTAGATGCATAGCAGGCATGCATTGCTTTGAAGTTGTGACGCTACAGATATTTGTTTTCCTGGTTGAGAAGGTCCCTTTAACATTTTGTGGTTTATTCTACTCAGTACAAACTAACATTTAACTCCTGCCTTTTTTTCCTATCATGATCATGCTACATGTGGTTCTTCTCACCTACGTATGGCCATTCCAGATTAGGTACATATTCTGAGAGAGTCTTTCCCAGAGATCCATTTATTTTACAGATGACAATTCTGCAGGATTGTTTACCTCTCTTCAGTGACCATGAAGTCTAAATAATGAGCTCAGACAGTATGACTCACTTCAGTGCCTCACTTCCTATATATGAAACAATGTAAGATGACCCTACCATTTTTCAGGGAAACCTCTGAATCCTTTCATTTGGCCTTAGGATTCTGATTTCTCATTTACACGCTTTTTGTTTCTAATCTCAAATTATTGTCCATAAGTAATTTTGAATTTATTTTATATTTTAGTCTCATTTAAATCTTATTTCTAGTATGAACTTTTGCATAAAATCACAGGCTTTTATTGTCCATAGAGGATTGCTATAGTCACAGAATGACCGTCAAGAAAAAAACATATCATCACTGTTATCTTTTGTTCTTTGAGGCCTTCTCCAGTTCCATGCACTGTACACCCTGTGCTCTACTGTCTGGCAATGCAGCAGCATCTCATTCACTTGTTTTTTTTTGAGGCACATTTTGTATACGTTTCTAATGCTAGCATTCTTTCTGTTTTGCATGACTGACACGTATTGGAGACCTATTCTCTCTATGCCTTTGCTCTTTTATGCTCTGTGTGGATGGTAACCTGTTCTTGCCTCCTTTTGTGTGCATTAGATTCATGTTTGAGCAAGTTGACCCACAGAAGACGGAAACACCCCATTGTTTAATTAATAACATAATGACACCTTCAAACTTCATTTCTCGAGGGAGATCTATACTGTTTGTACACCATTTTATGTATGCACACATGCACACACAAATAAAGCACAGCTGATACACAAAAATACTCGAGTTAGCTCAAGTTGGCAAAATAGGGAACCATTTTATCACTACATGGGCTGTTTTTCCATGACTGATCTTCTAAAAAAATCTATCCAAAATATAGATTTTTCTGAATTATTCTTAATGGATTTCCATTTGAGGGAACAATATAAATCAAGACATGCCAGCATTACCTGAATACAATTTCATAAGACTTATTCCCACCAGAAAAAGTCCAAAAGCATTTTTCTGACATGAGTAATATTTGACAGATGTGAAATTGCTAAGAGAAAGAACATTAAAAAAAGGCAGTAATCTCAAAATCAATTTTCATTAAGATCTGAGTTTCCCCCTACTCTCTGAAATACATGGTTTCAGGTATGCTTCTTTTACTTACCCAAGTGCTCCTTTCTTCTAGAAATAGTCAAATTAGTATCATTATGGCCTTAATTGAAAAGGGACTGTTTGGACTCAGATTACTACGCAGTTATGGCTTTCTGAAACATGCATGGCCACTTATATATTTCTTTTAATGATGTCAAATTTCAGTTTGACAACATCAAATGTTCAAATGCATTATGAACCTAATCAATTGGCTGCCTAGAAATTATTCAAGAAGCCTTCAGGGCAGGCATACAGATCCACAGCTTTTCTTGCATGTAAACATCCCAGTGATAACAATGCAGTTTTGTACATGCAAAAAGAGGATGCAAGCCTTTGTTTTCAGAATTAATGTCCTTGTAATAATGATTTGCAAAGAAGTTCTGTCAGAAACTTTCATTCTGAGTTATTTGAGACTCGTTATATTCTAAGACTGGTGATCTGGTATTACGAAGAGTTACAATTAACTGCAACTTCCCTAATGCTGAAAGAGTCCAGTTAACAGAAATCTCTCCTCATTTGTTCAGTTACAGCAGTCTTCCAGCTATGGAAGAAATAATAGCCTTGCAAAAATGAGATCTGGTAAGAAGTAATAGCAGAGAGTAACAGTCCAGACCAGGGAGAGCAGCTGACAGCTGGTGGGATGATTTTACTCAGCCTCTAACAGTTCAGACTTCTCCTACTGTGGTTGCAAATGCTTGGGCCCTTTCCTTGATAAGTAATAATTTCATCTAAGTGAGTTGAGAGAGCAGCACAAAAATGGACAGCACATATTCCCCAAATTGGCATTTATCTCACTAAACTGTTAAGTAGTCCTAATCTACGCAGTAATGAGTCTCAGAGCCAGTGTCTCACTCTCACATTCATGGCTTTGATATTTTATTTAAAAAAAAATAAAATCAGACCTTTAATATAAAATGCCACACTAATAGCTTAACTGCTCATTTCAGTGTCATTGTGGGGTTCACATTAATTCTAATTTATTAACAAGAAAATTAATTACACTTATGAGGGCAGGACGGCACCTTTAGTGTCAAACATTTCATCTGATCCAAGGCATACTGTTTCCTGCAACGTTTTGTTCTTCCTAGTGATATGTCTTTTGCTGGCACAGGCAACCTGCAACAGAGGCACAGCTGAATCAAAACTACATGTGCTGGGAGAAATGAAGAAGTTATTCCTCTCTACTGTCCAGGAAAAGTCAATCCAGAAGCAATTTGTTAAGTATTTTCTTCCATTCCCTTCCTGGAATAATTTATGCTCTTGAACATTCTTTAATGTATAGCTAACAAGAAGCTTCAGACTACATAAATCTTTATAAATATTTCAGTTATGGGTAGGGCAAGTGCAGGATCTATTTACTAAAATCAGCACCATATTAAGGCAAACCAGAAAGAAAACCAGTTGAATACAGAACCCTGAAGCACCACCATTTCGTATTTCAGACTCTGGCCTTTCTTCTGCTGTACAAGTGGAAAGAAGTATGCAGGACAAATGAGGGAGCTCTTTAGCTGACCGAATGTAAGCACTCGAAAAGTTTGGAAAAATAACCGGAAAATTCGCACTGGTTCAGATTTCCTTCGCTTCTGTTTTCTGATGTGCTCTTTCAGCTAAACTTCTCCTAGAAGAGCTATAAAAAAATCCACACTGGAAATCTACAACATTCATACCACCTTGGGTCAGCCAGCTGGGTCACTTGCCTCAAACACTTTTCCAGCTGCTGAGAAATGTTCTCTTACAAGTTCTGTTTCTCCATGTTTCCTTACTAGATTTTTAAGTGGTTGGTTGTCATGCTATCATGGCCTTATATACCAAACTTGTTCAGTAGTCTTGTTTTCTCCTGTCCAAGTGAAAAACAGATAAAAACAATGTTCTAATATTGTGCATCCCTTGTTTTCATTGCCGCCAATTCCTTATAGACAGACATGTTTACCATCACTGAGTTTTCCTTATTAGAACTCTCTCTGGATAAACATTAATACTGAAAATTGATGTGCACTCATAATGGTTCTGAAAAGGGCTTACCCAATTCTTTTTTCCAATACAGATCTTCAGATTCTTTAAAGCATTGATCAAGTTGAATATATAAATAGCTGACTATATGTTGCAATTAGAATAGCTTAAAATCTTTTTAGGAGTTAAATTCTGAAGAAGAAAAAAACCTATATAAAGTGTACATAAAAAACAAGCAAGACGTATCTATCCAGCCACATTGCAATCTTAAAAACATCTCTTCCAGTCTTTGTAGAAATCAAATACTCAGTCTGCTTGTCTACTCTCACTGAAAAATTGATAACAAATTAATAAAAAAAACATGAACTAATCTCACAGGAGACTAAAACAAATTGCCATGAATCTTGTTGAAAATTACTGTCTGGGTGCTGTATAAAAATATAATACACGAATTTTCTTTGTCTGTACCAACTCCATCTAACTCACACAGTTCCTTTCCTCACCACAATGTACTTGCTTTAGGCAAATGAGCAAGCAGAATTTTACAAGTTTATTTTATTTGGCTAATATGTAATTCAAAATTCAAGTTAAAACACTTGAAATATCAGCTTTGTTTGAGGGGAAAAAAACAGCCACCTGTAAAAAAAATGGAAAATATTCCAACAAACATAATTCAAAACAAACGAGTGACTGTTGAGGTTTCAAACGGAAAAGAAAATTTGCTGTCAACAAAGAGAATACTGGAGTCTAGCTGGCGAAGGATCTGGGAGAACACTGCTTGTCATATGAAATAGGAGACAGATTCTCCAAGAAAAAATAGAGCAAAGGGATGTGGTACCATACAGCAAAAAGATCCAAGGCATAATTGTTGTATGAAGTTTATGGGACTTTAAAGCAGTTGAAGTTAGTCAGACAAAAAGGAACACGTTGTGCCTTATTTGGCAGAGACTGTAAAATTAACAAACAAAAATAGTTCCAAACGTGAACTCTTACTCATGTTTACGCATTCATTAAGTGCAGCTGAAGTTGATCATGTGCTTCCAAACTCCAAACATAGGACTCACAATCTTCAAATCTTTTAATGATTTGTATGTTTTCTTTCAAAGTATTATAGGCTGGTATGTTTGACAGCAAATATAAACATATTGATATATTCGAAAGCTAATACATAGTGGAGTTGACTGAAAACATACAGAAATCAATAGGAAGCTTCTCACTGATTTTTATTGAGTCTGGAGAAGACACATAATCTGAAAACCAATATGATAAATCTTGTTCTCATCAAGATGATAGATACACAGATAACTCTTCCTAGCCTTCACCAGCTGCCTTCTGAAGAGACATTCTCCTCTTCTTCCCTTTCCTGTGGCTTTAGCAAATATTTTTGCAATCAAGTCTATGTTTGCAGCTGAGATACACAGCTGGAATAAAAGGACATTTTTGTGCAGGGTCAATTAGAACCATGGGCAAAGCTGGGATTTGCCTAGAGCAGCTGACTGAGGCAACAAAATTATGATGGCACTGTTGTTTATTTTGCTTGTGCCAGGGCCCTGGACAGTCATGCTGGCTGCTGCTGCTGGCAGAAAAGTCCCCGGGGCAGCAGCACTGCTCAGGCAGGTCATGGTGTCTGTGCTCCCCACCTCCACCCATGCCTCAGGAAGCACAAACCCCGCTCCACACAGCTCTCCTTACAGCTTTATAGCTCTCCTCACTCCTTTCTGCCCCTGGCCCAGGACTCAGCTCAAAATTTTGCTTAGCCAGCTCAGCCTCCCCTAAACTGCTTAGCAGCCCTGGGCTAGCACTGCCTTTGGCCACTTGTTCAGGACTTGCCTGATCTATAGCAAAACAAGAAAATCTAGTATCCAAATGTAAAGCAATAATACAGTCAAAATATTATGAGGTTTTAGGACAAAATTGTATGGAAAATCTTATTTAATGTTACCAAGAAAATAACATTTGGAAAAAAACTGTGTAGCCATTGCTCAGGACCAGGTGACAGTGAATTGAGCTCCTACAAAGCTGTACTTAATTTAAAAACCTAGGAACAAAGTACCAATAAAAAAGGATTCACTCTACTCATGCAGGAAGTCACATGCAGATTACCAGAAGAGATTTGACAGTTTGGTGAAAGTTAGCCAAGTTCCCTTAACAAAATCTTGCATTTAAGTGTCTTTCAACCATCCTCAAGAAAAGAAAAAACTTCAATGGAAGGTTGTCAGGCTGAGGGGACTACTTTTCACCTTTCTGAAGTCTGTTTTCTTTCTTAATTCACTCCCACTCCCCATTCTATTTGAATGCATTTAGAGCAGTCTTAGTACCATAATTCAAGACAATTTTTAACGCCCTTAATCATGGGCAGAAGAAAAGTATTTCTGAAAGCATGAGATTAGAGAGGCAAGTTTTATTCCAGAGTCCTCCACAAAGGGGTAAGTATCAAAGCTCAGGAAGCCAAATTAAAGAACATCCTTAATTCTGTAATTTGATTGATCTATTTTCATAAGCGTTCTCTCCTATAATTATTTGCAAAATTTCTGCACATGGATCCAGATGCATACATGCTAAAGCAAGTGGCATCATATCATCCCAAACCAGAGTAAGGAAGGGATGAATCACAATCCACTAAGGGTTGTCAGAAACAATGTGACTTAGTACAAAATGGCTTCATATCATAAGAGTTTGGTATCAAATGGTCATGACACATCCCTCAGGATTGTTTTCTTTGTGATACATGACCCCTTCTGTATACCATAGGACTGTCTTGGACTTTGCAGAGGTTCAAAAAACTTTGGAACGAGTACAGTTTTGTTTCTCTGGTGTGGGGAGGAGGGCTGTATGAATTTGACTCCACTCAAATGTACGAGCTTCATACAAACCAGATAAACATCAAAATTAGTGAAGGACAGACCTAGACTAGGCACTCCTTCCCCTGAGGGAGCTGGGGGACTGGGGCAATGGCAACAGATTGGGTACTGAAACATCCCCTTCTTGTTCTCAGGGAAAGGAAATAAATACTAAGACACAACTGGGCAAGCAATACCAAGTGGTCACACCCCTTCTAGTGTAACCAGTTTATTTTCAGTTTGTTCTCTTAATGTTATCCTAACATGACTTTCCCAAGTAACTAGGCAACCTCTAGCGCCCCGCTGCCGAAACAGTTCACTACCGGCTACAGGGGAAAGTGCAGAGGCGCTTCTATCCCTGGGCTACACTGCCGCCTCACGGCACTTCTGCTACACAGCTCTCGTTTTTTCCCTCTAAAATTCCAAAAAGTCCATAATCAAAGCATAGTTATCTATGATTCTGCTGGTAACACAATTCTGAAAAAGTCTTTCCTTGTGCCTATACTAATTCAATTGCATTATTAGAAGGGATAAGGAAGAACAGAATCTCCCATTTAGTTCTGGAGAGCCATAAGCTGGAGAGGAGCAAAGGATCAGAACTCAGAGTTATTTGTAAAAGTGGAAGAGTGGTGTGAAAGTCAGGATGTAAATCAGTGGTTTATACCTAGAAGCAGAGAGCAGGAGCCATCAAAGAAAAGGCAGGCAGGGAACACTGAGGCTGGCAACAATCCCGCAGGAAAGAATTTGGCATTGTAGTGGCTCACAAGTGAGTGTTGTTCAAAAATATTCTACCACTGTGAAAAAGGTAGGTGTTACACAGAGCTTTGTCAATAGGAATGTTATCTGTAAGGTGCTGGGAAATAGAATACAGAAGAAGAAGGATGCCTCTGTAAAAATCACAAAGTACAAATAGTTTCTTTACAAAGCTTTCCATGAATTCATTTCACAAAATATTTGTTTAGAGCATTTGCCTGAGCCTCACAGACACAAAGTCTAAGATCTTGATTTTGAATAAAACTATACTTTTGTATATACCTAAAAGACATATATGATTTAAAAATGTAGAAGGACTGAACTGAGCCCCAACCATAATTTTCCAGTGAGATACAGCAACAACAGAAAATACATCTGTTTTCTTTTCTTCACAGTTTTCAAGCTGATCAATTCACATAACTCTACCATAGTTGGACTTACCCAGAAGAGTAAAGTAATATCTCTTTTCCTATGGGACTTTACTATGCAAATGGTAGAACGTTTTATACAGCAGTGTTTCTCTGTATGTTGTAATACTAATTGCTCCTGGGACTAAAAAAAAATAAGAAAGTTAACATAATGGGAAGCACAGAAGCATAAAAGGATAAGTAATTCAAGCATGAAAAATTACATTATAATTTTGTTGGCATCTTGCTCCTTCAAGATGTTGGTATTTTCCAAACAATAATGCAGAAAAGCAATCAGAATGATGAACAAAAATTATACTTCCTTTATCCATTTTTCTATCACTTCTAGAAGCAAAACATCTGGAAGATCGTAGAAAACTGCTTCTCTTCCAAACTCCAATGACTCCAAAGGAAAGAAATCATCTGCAAGATTTTGACAGTATAATTAATTGTTCTAATTCCCCCATCTATGTTGCTGTCTAAAGCAGGAACTACTAGGAAACGTAGAACAGAATGGGAATTAGTCAGAAGGGATGGGAGACAAAACAGCAAAACAGAGATATTTTCTGTGAGAAGGGTAGAGAAGCAATGTGGACCTGAGAAAAGGAAGAAAGGAACACTGATAAAAGAAATGTTTGGGCAAGAAAATCAAATGAGAGTGGGGAGGATAGGAAGAAAAATGGGAGGAGACAAAACAAATGGAAACTCAAAGAATAATGAGAGAAAAAGGATTGTTCCTGTTGAGCAGTTTGAAACAGAGTGTAGTATATTTATAATGGGAAGATGCATCTGGAGTGAAGCTGGTAATACAGGTTTTAAACATGGAAAAGGAACTAAGATTACATCCGTTCTGTTTGATAACTTAATTCTTCACTTCAGTCCCAGGACCTGGTTCCCTGTCATTCACATCTGAATATGTTCATCCACTCGTGTGCTCTCACTTGGAGTTAACTGACCGCTTCTCACCAGGAAAAAGCCAGGGCAGGGTTCTGGAGGCTGCTGCATGACCAGCATAGATAAGATTATGCCATCATCCTTCCCAGTCTGTCCTCCAAAGCAGAGCCAGCTCACCATGCGACCACACAGATCCGCACACCACCGAGCACAGAGCACAGTCACACTGCACAGTGCCATTCAAATGCCACTCAGAAGAGCTGCTACACGGCCTCCTGCTGCCTCAAGCATTTTGAATTAAGTGAACATGGAGAATAGATATTACAACTTAAGGCGTCACCATATGGTGCTACTCCGGAGACCTGGGCAAGCATGCCCTAGTGCGGATTCTCCCACAGAGGAAGTGAGGCTGGAGCGATGTGGTCACAAACTGTTCCGTGGCAGCCATCCTGGCTGCCTGCTGTGAGTGAGATCTGCAGTGGCGGGGGGGTGGAAGAAAAATCAGGCAGCAATCTTCGGGATCCTGGAATGAGGCAGGGATTGCTTTCTCCTGGATGCAGACAGTGAGCTGGGGTGAGTCCTGAATGCTGGACACTCCCCTCTGCCAACAGCAGACATCTGTAACAGCAGCTGCAATTCCAAAAATGATAACATTTTAGGATCACACCCAGAACAATAGAAAACAATGAATTTTGGCCAACTGCCACACAACACACCCTTGATGTAATACTAGAGTCACTGATGGCAAGGTACTCCATTATGAAATATTACACAATCATCTTTCATTAAATTATTTTCTAGTGTTATTCTCTGCTTATGATTTTATTATGTTTTCCTTTTTGTTGTTTACACCATTAATGAATTAGCTTTCTGCATTATTTTCTGTAGGACAATTTAATAATTTCAGGACATTTTAAGAGCTTTTAATACAGAAAACATATGAATATTAATGAAATGCCATGAAAAGTAAAAAAATTGGCAGAGGTAATATAAAGCAATGTTTTACTGTATTTCCAGAGAGGACAAAAATGGGTCCTTTCCCATCAAAAATAACTATTTCCCATGACTATTAGAAGTGTTAATAACATATCAGTCTGTAATTGTGTAACTATATAAATTTCTCTGCTTTTTTCTTTCATTAGGAGAAGAAACAAGTAATGGACACTGAACATGAAATAAACTTAACTGCATTCCTTTGTAATAATAATAGTAATAATAATTTTTCCTTTGAGGAGGAGCATGTCCACAGTTAACAATTGTTAATAGATCTCTTGAAACCTTCACTTCACAATGTTGCCAGTGAAGTTAGCATGTGAGTTTGCCAGAAGCTTTCTGTCTCATGTACAGATATCAGTATGCTTCATTCTCTTAAGGAACCTCATTTCTATAATGTGAAAACTATTACAAGCAGTGAATCTTTGTTCTGCCATGTATTGCAGGAAATTCTGACAGCCTCAGAATCCTCAGAGCAAGTCATCCCAGTCCAGATGCCACTTTGCTTTGCTATAAACCTGAGTAGGGCAGGAGGACACTCTTATTTGTGTACCGTGAGTGTCATTGAGGTAACTGGTGTGTGCATGAATCCATCAGGCATCTCTCCAGGACTGTGCAGACTGATTGATAAAAATGCAGGTTGCAAAATTCCAGACAGAGATGGTTACACTTCACAAGTGGCCTGGGACCTCTGAATCTGTCTCAGCACCTTGGAAGCCCTAGTGAAAATCTTTTACAGACCTTTGGGACAATGTTTTCTCCAGCAGCAGAGCCACTCCCTGCCTGCAGAAAAACATCTGCAGAAAGTCCATGCTTGCTTTCCTAGTGGTGAAGTGCTGTAAAGATACCCTAGGAAAAATGCCTTCTGAAGCAACTGATCAACTTGTTCACTTTGCTTTTTATTCTCTTAGAGGCCAGCTGGTGTTGTTGCTCTTATTGCTTCATGAATATTGTTTAAATTTGTTTAGTAGTGCAGAGCAGACTTAAAAAATTCAAACTTCCAACAATTTGCATGCCAAAAATGACTCCTCAAGAAGTTCCTGTATAGACTTGCCTTTACCAGTGTGTTAGCAAGAACCGCTTCATCCCTAGGGACAATCAAAACCAGCATTATCTGGCTACTCATGGGTGGATTTCATTAGTGCAAAAGTGAATTTTGCAGATTTTGTTCTTATATATGAAAAGCCCTTCTTTTATACATCCCAGTCTGTGTAAAGGCACAGCATGCACGCCTTTAGGGAGCCTGCAGGGCAGGAGAAGAAACGTAGGATGCTGAGCACTGCCAGTGCTCTGCACTGTCACCAGTACATAAAGCTGAAAAGAGTTTGGTAATTTTCAGTCCAGCAATGAGATGGCTACCTCTCTTCCTATTCTGCATTACAGAGACGGTGAGGAAGAAACCACATTAGCCACTAGTGTCCTAATTAATGGAACAGGTGGGGAGACAAGGAAGGAGTTGAACAGTACAGGGGGGATCCAGATGAGGCTGTAGTTTGGAAACAGACATCCCTTTCTGTCCTCTCTGATACAGGCTGAGGGTGTAGCTTGAGCAACACATTTTCAGCAGCGATTATGCCTTAAACATGTAGCACTTGTGCTGCAGATGTGCTGAGCTCTGTGCAACCCTCAGGACTCAGCAGACGGATTTGTGATGCCAACAGGTGAACAGAATTTACTTTCTGTTGTTTTGTGGGTTTGGTTTTGTGTTTGTTTTTTGTTTTGTGTGGGGTTTGGGTGTGGGGTGGGGTAGAGGAGGGTGCACTATCTATCAGCTCTATCTGTTCAGTGTTCAGCTGCAGGGTTATGCTAGTGCTGCTGTCAGCACTGCTCAGGGAAGCAGAACAGAGGTGGGAGCCCATGGCCAGGTGTGGAGCCAGTACAGCAGTGCCAGCAGTTAACCTGGCTTGGACACTCTGCAGCAATCTGGTATCCAACCTCAGAGTGTGCCCGGAGCCGGCAGCATGAAAAGGGGAGGCTGTTCTGGAGAGATCAACAGATGTGATGTGATGAGAGCACTCTAGAACACTAAGTTAAATCTTAACTTCGCTGTGTATTTCCCAGGGGATGGATGCCTGTGACATTAAAAGGAACCGCTTCAACAGTTACTTTATCCTTTTAAAAATCAGGGAATGCGCAGGCACAGGGCAGCTCGAACAGAAAAGTCAACCTTGAGGCACAGCCCCCAGCGATGGTGTCCGGGGACAGCGGCGGGGACGTGCCCAAACCCCGCCTGTCCGCACCAAAATCAGAGGATCAGTTGGGTTGGAGGAGAGCTCTGAGATCATCCAGTCCAACCTATGACCGAGCAGCACCAGGTCGATCAGACCAGGGCACCGAGTGCAGTCTGTCCTTAAACGACTCCAGGGACGGCGACCTCACCGCCCCCCTGGGCAGCCCAGTGTCCAATCACCCTTTACGTGAAGAAATCCTCCCTAACGCCCAAAATCCCTCCTGACGTCCAGGCCGGAGCAGGTCCGCGGGAATCCCGGCGCGAAAAAAACCAAGCCCTTCCCACATTTAATCACCTTTAATGACCTTTAGCGGCTCCGGGCGCCCGGCAGGTGGCGCTGCCCCGCCGCAGCGCCGCGTCGCGCATGCGCGGGGACGCAGCGACAGGCGGCGGTCGCGGCCCGGGCGGCGGCGGCTGAAGGAGATCCGAGGTCGGGGGCCTGCGCCAGGCGCTGCCGCTCCTGCCCGTCCCACCCGCCCCATGCGCAAGATGCTGCTGGCCGCGCTGTCCCGAGTGCTGCAGGGCCCGGCGGCCGCCGGGAGGACGGTGAGTGCATCCGGTGCCGGCCCGGCCGGGGAGCGGCGGCCCGCGGGGGGGGCGGGGGCGGCCGCGCGGGGGCGCTGCGGGAACCGCCCCGCGCGGGGGGGGGACGGCCGGGAACGGTCCGGGAGAGACGGCGGGAACGGCCCGGGAAGTTGGTGCCGGCAGACAAAAAAAAAAAAAAAAGAAGAAGAAAAAAAAGAAAAATTAAAGAACAAAAGAGTTTGGTTTTTTGGGCATTTTTTTTCCACTCTGAAGATCGTGAAATGTGACAGTGAAATGGTCGCCGCGTGCAGGAGCTCGCTCTATAAAGGCCTGGTGGCGCAGTGCTTTAATTTATGTCGTTCCATGTATATCTTGACAGCACAAATCAGATCCCTTACAGGGATAATAAGCACGCGCTGCTCGACCCGTTTGGAGTTCAGCGTCCGACTGTCTGAGCTTCACCACCTGCCTCAGCCCAGCCAACAACCCCTTGCAATTGCTGCATGAATTTTTCTTTCAGAGTTTGTTATTTTTGTGTCATGTGCTGTGTTTTACCTCTTTTGTGTGAAAAATCATGCTCTTACCTCTTCGTTCTCCTTATTCCACTGTAATGACTGTGGCCATGAGGAAAAATTAGCCCCTGCTGAGGAAAAAATTGTTGGCGAGATCAGAGTTAAAAGGTGCTTTCTGGTAACTGGAAGCTGCCTTTTTGCCATGGAGAGCAGATCTGTTGCTGTACTCCTGTTCTGAGGCAGCTCTCTCACCCAAGCATTCACTGCTTATGAGTGACTGGATTCGTGAGAATCACACAAGGGAGCAGATTTACTGGGAGATCTTCCTATGTGTGTTGGGGCTTCATGTCTAAAAGTATTTCCTAATTCACAAGTAAAACATTTGGAATTTTACAAAATAAATTAAATTTTGCAAATATGGGTGTCTAAAATTAGTTCCTTACTACAAGTACTCGACTTGCTGCTGAGATACTACATTTTCCGGGAATGCCAAACTAGATCTGATTTGGATATCTTAATGTAGTTGATTTTTGGATTCTAGTGCTTACCAATTTGGTAAATATTTGCCTTGAATTGTTCCTAGGCACCTATAGTGAAGGCATAAATTAACAAATAAATAGAAGTAGACTTAATCTACAAAGCATTGTTTTGTATATGCTTTGAGCATTTTCCAGACTGTACAGATGGACCACTTGCAGTGTTCTAGTTGGCTAATAATTTGGTGACTTCTCCTCCCCTGATTGTTTGGTACAGCTACTGACTCTTTTTTTCTTCCCTTTTTTTTCTTTCCAAATGCTGCTAACCTAGGGAGCCGTTAGTGAGGTAAGGCCTCAGTCAGTTTTGTCAAGGTTTGCATTTGATACCTGTACCAGCCGTGTGTCAGAACTTTTGTACAGACTCCTCCTCAGTGTTGCATTTATGCCCCATATTCAGGGCAGGGGTTTAACCAAGTGACCTATAGACCCCCATCCCAATCCCGGCCGTTCCGTGATTCTGCAAATCCCAAACCGTTGATTTACTTCCAGCTCTAGAAGTAAAATAGCTTTTCTTCACCAGTAATACTGATGCATTGTGGTAAACAGTGTAGAAACTTGGTTTAAATTAAAACCTTAAATATTTAATCTGATAATAGGGGAGGGGGAAATTGTTACTGCTAAATCAAGTATGCAACAGAGTAGGTAATCAAGATGGATTGAGAAATATCTCCTGGCTGTTTTTTGTCCAGGCTTCATACCTGTCAGTCAGACCTTTGTTTGGAAACAGTGACTTGGACATTCTCAAAATTTTGAAATAATTAACCTTCAGCTAAATTTATGTGAATTTCCTGACTGAATGAAATTTTTGTGTAACTTAGTTAAGCAATACAATTTTGCCACTGAAGATGTGGTATGTTCCTTGTCTGTGGCCACAGTGCATGCATGGACACATGCCCATCCTGTCAGATGCTGCAGTGTAACACCAGTGTTCATTAGTCAGTAGCCTGTGTTCGTTCTTAAGACAGACCAGTAATGTGTTTTCAAACATCCTTCTTACCTCTCCTCTGCCATGCCCCCTTTCTGTTCTGTGTTTCACGTATCCTCAGGTACATTCTGTGTTTCCATATCATTTTTAAGTAGTGGCCATGCTGTTGCTCACTGAAATCCTCTTGCTCTTCATTGTTACTGCCTTGAATCCCCCCTGCTTTTCTTCCTATTGAAAAGAAAGGGTGACAGTAGTTCGTTCCTCAGAAATCTGCTGGGTTCTTTTTGTTTGTTTTGGATTGGGGAGGGACTGTTTGGTTTGGGTTTTTTTGTTTGGTTTGTGTTTTGGTTTGGTTTTTGGAGGATGTTTTTGTTCTATCAAGGCAAAATTCCAATCAGCACAGAGAGCCATTGAAATCTGCATTGGCTCTCTATCCTTGCATGGGCAATCTGGCATGTGAAGGGTAAAACAATTATTTTTGTGTTTTTGATGCTCTTCACAATCTCTAGAAACTTACTGGGTTTCTTTTAGATAATCAAGGATATTGCAAATTTGAATTCTTTTTTTTTTTTTAATCTTAATTTGAATTACTAGATTTTAAAGGACTTTAACACATTCATACAGAACAAATGTTCTTTAGCCTTACAAGGATATGCCACTGGTGAGTTTAATTTATACATTGTTTCAGTTTGAGAGTACTCTGAGAAATTATTTGAAAATTCACCTACTTGTGCTTGATAATTATATTTAAATATTGCTCATGCTTTGGTTTTGTGTTTTTCTTAAGGCCTCTCGAGTGATGGTGGCATCGCGTAACTATGGAGACTTTGCAAGTGAAGCTTCATTTGAGATTAAGGTAAAGAACACTTAATACTGGCATGCTGTGTAAGCGTTTGTTGCACATCTTGAGGTAATGGACTTGCCCCTGTATCTTTTTCAATTAGGAAAATACTGTTTGAATTTCCAGAACCAAAGCCCTTACTCTGTGACCAGATTACTTGGTGCAGCTGGAAGTAACTGTGCTTGGCAGTGTGTAGTAGTGTTACTTGTTTCTTAAGAATGCAAAGTTGTGATTCTTTGCAGCTATCATACTGCAATGTAGCTGTGAGAACAGAGTCAGAAAGGAGCTAAAGAACCTTTTCTGTTCTGAGGGAAGAGTATTAATGTTTCCTTAATGCTCTTAAAACAATTAGGTGGTGTTTGCAGCCTATCCCAAATGTGCAGCTGATTGAGGTGTGTATGGGTTTTTGAGGAAAAAATATGGCATCCTTTTAATGCTTGGCTTGGTGCTGCTCAAAAAACTTGTGTTATATTCTGTCAGCTTTCTCCTGTGCCTGGGTCTTAGGAAAAAGTGATGCTTCCATTGGCAATAGCTTTTGTGCTGGCATTTCATTCAGAAACTGATGAAAGAAATTCTGAAAAATCATTTAGTTTTTCTTCCACCCTCTCCCTGTTTATCTTTGCCTGTAAAGTATTAAAATTGTTTCACAGGTGGAAGGGAAGGAACATATGAAAAGTCCTTTTTGAGTAGATACAGATTTAACGTTTGGTCCTGTGTTGATGAAAAAACTGCAAAGTTTCTATTTTTATGTGAACTTGGAAGCAGGGCTGTCTTAGAGCAGTGTGCCCATGTGTTATATCCAGTTCATCTAAGGTGTCAGTGGATTTGCTCTGAAGAGACTTTTGCTGTGATAAAAACTGTCTTTAACCTGTATAGAAGTATTTTGGCCATTTAATCTGCACTGACAGAGTAATTTGTTTGGTTTCTTCCACTGAACTTAACTTTTTATTTATTATTATTATTTTATTTTAAATTTTTTTATTTATTTTGTACAGATGCCTAAAATCAGCCCTCCCTCAGTAGAGTCTATGGTTTGGGGAGGAAATTGTACTGCACACATGGTGGTTTGACTGGCAGTGTAGCTGATGCAGGTGATGCTTGTAGTAGTAGAGGTGAGGTCCAGTCTTAGGGTCAGAAACTGTTTCACTAAGGAAACTCTTGATCTCTCTTCTCTCTTCAAAAAGCCTCTGTAGCTCTTACAGGTATTTGGCCTGCAACAACCATGGAAGTGTTCTTTTTTACCTCATTTTCTGAGGACTCTAGTTCATCTATTCCTTGTAGGTACAACAAGGCTTCATTTTGTCAGTGTAAATCTGTCTTTATTAAAAGTAAGGCTTTTATTTTCCTGAATTTGGAAACAGAGCACAAACTTTACAGTTATTTTGACCTATGAATTTAGGTTTGGCTGGCTTTCTTTTTTAAAAGGTATTACACTCTGAATTTGGAAATGGTACATCATAAAAAATAATTAAGTGATATTCATAAATAGGACAAATTATTTGCAGGAAATAACTACTTGTTCAACCTTGCAGAAATGTGACCTCCATCGCCTGGAAGAAGGCCCCAGTACCACAGCAGTGATGACTCGAGAGGAGGGGCTCCATTACTACAAGACAATGCAGACCATACGGCGCATGGAGCTCAAGTCTGACCAGCTCTACAAGCAGAAGATTATTCGTGGCTTCTGCCACTTATATGATGGTCAGGTAAGATTTTTTTTTTTCTGGAAGTTTTATGTTGTTTTACCTTACTTAACATAAAAACTACATGCTCTTCAGAAGAGACAGGTGAGGTAGGAGAGGTGGAGGGGCGGCTCTGTAGGTTAGAGAGTCTCTGGAGGCTGTAGAACTTGAAGTCAGTGACAATAAGGTTGAAGTGCTTATGGGTCAGAATCAGGGGGAAGGCCAACAAAGCTGACATCTTGGTGGGAGTCTGTTATAGACCACCCAGTCAGGATGAAGAGGTGGATAAATTATTCTACAAGCAGCTGGCGGATGCTTCAAGATCTCCAGCCCTTATTCTTGTAGGAGATTTTAACCTGCCAGATGTCTGCTGGGAACTCAACAGAGCAGAGAAGAGGCAGTTTAGGAGGTTCCTGGAGCGTATGGAAGACAACTTCTTGTCCCAGCTAGTGAGTGAGCCTACCAGGGGCCTTGCTAGACCTGCTCTTTACAAAAAGAGAAGGGCTGGTGGGAGATATGGTGGTTGGAGACCATCTGGGGCACAGTGACCATGAAATGATGGAGTTTTTCAATGCTTGGTGAAACAAGGAGGGGCATCAATAAAACCTCTACCCTGGACTTCTGGAGGGCAGACTTCAGCCTATTCAGGATGCTGATTCGGAGAGTACCCTTGGGGAAACAGCCCTTAAAAACAAAGGGGTCCGGGAAGGATGGACGTATTTCAAGAAATAAATCTTGAAGGTGCAGGAGCAGACTGTCCCTGTGTGCCGAAAGGTGAGCCAGTGGGAAAGACAACCAGGCTGGCTGGCCAGGGAGCTTTTGCAGGAACTCAGGGGGGAAAAAAAAGGGTTTATCACCTTTGGAAAAAGGGGCAGGCAACTCAGGAAGGGTTTAAGAATGTTAGGTCATGCAGAAAGAATTAGAAGCACAATTAGCAATTTCTGTAAAGGACAATAAAAAGTGTTTTATAATTACATTAATAGTAAAAGAAGGGGCAAGAAAAACCTCCTTCTTTGTTGGACACAGGAAGGAGGGGGGAACATAGTCACCAAAGATGAGGAAAAGGCTGAGGTACTTAACACCTTCCTTTCAACAATAAGACAGGTCATCCCCAGGACAGCTCGCCTCCTGAGCTGGTAGACAGGGATGGGGAGCCAAATAGCCTCCCTGTAATCCAGGAGGAAGCAGTTAGTGACCTGCTGAGCCGCTTGGATCCTCAAGTCTATGGGACCAGATGGGATCCACCCAAGGCTGATGAGGGAGCTGGCAGAAAGGCTCGCCAAGCCACTCTCCATTATTTACCAACAGTCCTGGCTCATCGGGGTGGTCCCAGATGATTAGAAGTTGGCCAGTGTGATGTCTGTCCACAAGAAGGACCAAAAGGAGGATCCAGGAAACTACAGGCCGGTCAGCCTGACCTCAGTGCCTGGCAAGGTTATGGAGCAGATCATCCTAAGTGCAATCACACAACACCTACAGGACGTCCAGGGGATCAGACCCAGCCAGCACGGGTTTAGGAGGGGCAGGTCCTGCCTGACCAACCTGATCTCCTTTTATGATCAGGTGACCCGCCTGGTGGCTGAGGGGAAGGCTGTGGATGTGTCTACCTGGACTTCAGGAAGGCCTTTGACACCGTCTCCCACAGCATTCTCCTGGAAAAGCTGGCAGCCCGCAGCTTGAACAGGGGCAGTCTGTGCTGGGTTAGGAACTGGCTGGAGGGCTGGGCCCAGAGGGTGGTGGTGAACGGGGCTGCATCCAGTTGGCGGCCGATCACTAGTGGTGTCCCCCAGGGATCAGTGTTGGGCCCATTTCTGTTTAATATCTTTATCGATGATTTAGATGAGGGGATTGAGTGTGCCATTAGCAAATCTGCAGATGACACCAAGTTGGGGGGGAGTGTCGATCAGGTGGAAGGCAGGAGGGCTCTTCAGAGGAACCTGGACCAGCTGGAGAGATGGTCTGATTCCAACAGGCTGAGGTTCAACAAGGCCAAATGCCGGGTCCTGCACTTTGGCCACAACAACCCCATGCAGCGCTACAGGCTGGGAACAGAGTGGCTGGAGAGCAGCCAGGCAGAGAGGGACCTGGGAGCTGAGATTGACAGGAAGCTGAACATGAGCCAGCAGTGTGCCCAAGTGGCCAAGAAGGCCAGTGGCATCCCACTTAGATCAGAAACGGTGTGGCCAGCAGGACCAGGGCAGTGATTCTGTCCTTGTATTTGGCACTAGTTAGGCCGCACCTTGTGTCCAGTTCTGGGCCGCTCAGTTTAGGAAGGATGTTGAGTTGCTGAGTGTGTACAAGGAAGGGCAACAAGGTTGGTGAAGGGACTGGAGCACAAGCCCTATGAGGAGAGGCTAAGGGAACTGAGACTGTTTATCCTGGAGAAGAGGAGGCTCAGGGAAGGCCTTATCACTCTGTACAACTACCTGACAGAACGTTGTAGCCAGCTGGGGATCAGTCTCTTCTCCCAGGCAATCAGCAACAGGACAAGAGGGCACTGTCTTAAGCTGTGCCAGGGAGGTTTAGGTTGGACATTAGGAAGAAGTTCTTCACAGAAAGAGTGAAGAACTGGGCATTGGAATGGGCTGCCCAGGGAGGGGGTGGAGTCACCGTCCCTGGAGGTGTTTCAGAAAAGACTGAATGTGGCACTGAGTGGCATGATCTGGTTGACAAGGTAGTGTTCAGTCATTGATTGGATTTAACGATCTCAGAGGTCTCTTCCAACCGAACTGATTCTGTGATTCTGTGAATATAGGGATTTTAATAGAGTGGAGAATAAATGTAGAACTGAATACAAGAGGGAGGGGGAGAGAGAGAGAGAGAGAGAGAGAGAGAGAGAGAGAAGGCACAGTGCAGCTGAAGATCAGCTGAATGTGAGAAATGAGCAACTGCTGCACATTAAATTCAACGCATTTGAAGGCCTGCATCTTCCTCCTCAAGTTTAATTGATGGGGTTTGTTTCCATGTCTCATGGATCATGTGCCCACTAAAAAGCAACAGCCAGGAGAAGGAACTTCATGACCTTACCGAAATTTTGCTGTCTGTTCATTATCCCCTGACATTTTTGAATTTTGGTTGTTGAGATGCTTCATTTGGGAGAAAAATCCTTCAGATTTTTGCAGGTTCTTTTTCCCTTCCCATGTGCCTTTGCTAGTCAGTCAGGTTGGAATTTAGAGCCCAAGGCTCTTGTAGCTCCAGGCCTGCCACTGACCCTTGAGATTTAAGTTAGTCTCCTGTATCTGTGCTCTTCCTGTTACCTGCTGATATTGGTTGTATGTGGGATCAGAGCCCTTGCCACACTGCTGGCTGTGGAAGCTGTGTGTTTTCCTTCATTGCTAAGCTTACTTTTGCTTTGTAACAGGAGGCCTGCTGTGTAGGGATTGAGGCTGCCATAAAGCCTACAGACCATGTGATAACAGCGTACAGAGCTCACGGCTTTACCTTCACCCGGGGAGTGCCTGTTCGGGAAATCCTTGCTGAACTTACAGGTGCGTGCTCGGTAAAATGAGGATTCACATGCTGCCATACTTGTCAGAAGTTTTTATTCAAGTTCAGAATTATGTTGATGCACAAAGTGTACTGGGGCTTCAGAAGCAGTTTAGTGACATAGCAGAATACATCAGTGTTTTAATTTTATGATGCAGCCACTTTTAACTATAAAAAGCAATGAATAAGTACTTCTAAAGCACAAATACATAAGATGTTTCTCAATACCAAATGCTGTATTTGTTGTGCTGCAGCACAGTTTGGAAATTGCTGGTGGTAGGCATTTGTTCTCAGTGGGACAGGGCATTACCTTCCCTAGGAGACAGATTTGGATTTTCAGAATTATGCTGCTGGAGTCTTAGGAAGACTAGTTAGCACTGCCTGTAATGATCAACTGAATGGTTTGGGAAAATTTGACTGTAAGAAGAATATTAAATTATAATCTAGATTGAGATTTTGCAGAAAGGAGAGAGAGCTATTCACAGTAGGGTTGAGGATGGAGCAGGGAAGAGAGGAGAGGAGAGGATCAGCCTGGTGAACTCTTATGAGATCTGTGAACAGATGCCAGAAGTGAAAAAAGCTTGAAGGCCTTCATGAATCACGGGTATAATAAAGACTTGATCTGAGAATCTGCATGCTTGAAATGTTATTATAGAAAAGCATGTTTTGGGGTAGATAAGAGATATGATTTTGCATACAAAGAGCATATGTGTGTGCTAAGAATGCATATTAATAACGTGCACAAAAGCCCAGATTCTAGTGGATGATCAGTTTGCCAAGAGTCACTGGATACTGATAAGGCAGAAAGTAAATGAGGAGATTGTCATGACTGAAGCCTTCTGTTGGCCCTGTAACTATAAATATGAGTGATAATGTGGTGAGGTTTTTTCTTTATTTCATTTCATGACACACATCATTTTCTGTAGCATTATACTTGACTTTAGTGGGGCTCCTTTAATTGGGAAAGAGCAGCTGCAGTACAGAGACTGTTGTTCTAAGAAATGGCACTTGGGAAAGTTCCTAGAGAGGAGTGCTGCTAGAGTCCTTTCCTGCAAAGATAGATCTTGACTAAAAAGGCCAAACTGAAAGACAGCTTGAGTTACAATGAAAAGAAATGACAGAATTAAAAAGTCTTTGAAGGAGAAGGAAGCAGAGTAACCCAAAATAAGACTAATAGATAAGATCCTATAGGAAACAAGTTATAGATAAAGGACTTTTCAGGGGAATTGATAAATACATGAGTAATAGCTTTGCGTTCTAATTAGAAAGTGTAGCAAACAGTGACACTGGTTAATCAGGAGTTCTTAAACACATTCTAAAATACAAGAGAGGATTGTACAAAAAGTGGAGGGAACTTACTGAAGTTAAATTACACTTAATCAGGAAACTTTTTCTTAATATTAGACTTTTTTTTTTCCTTTGGCCCTAGCTGTCAGAATCCATTACAGTTGACATGAAACATATGAAAGGTATGAGAAAGACCAATAATAAAAACTATCCACTATTAAGTAAGAAAGAGAAGTACAAAGAGATCCACTTCTAAAATAAACACGAAGGCTAATGCACAAAAAACCCCAAAACCCACCACCAAACAAGCTGTGCTTATTAAAAATAAAATACAGTCCTCTGCAACTAGTAACAAGACAGATGGGAATAAGAAATTGAATGGGCTGATGAGAAATTCTGTGTCCTTAGATTGGCTCATTTAAATAGGGTTTGTTGCAATGCTTCATGAATCACTAGTTATCTTCAAATTACAGCTTGGATAAAGCTGGACTGGGTGCCTTCTTATGTTTATATTGGGGTGGAATGGGAAGCTGTTAGTTGTGCTTTTTTCAATGTCCTGTTTGTAATTTTTACTTGTAGTTATTGTCAAAGGGAAGAAAAATATAAGTCATTGCAAGTAATTTGGAATAGTATTCGTATCTTGCAGAAGCCAAAAGTAATAAGGACTGTATATACTTCTTGCAGAGTATGTATATGAGAAATACAGACCTTGTTATCTTTTATAAAACACTTTATATTCATCAGAAAATGCTTTTGTGTAGTAGGACACTGAAACTCCTTGGTTGGTTTTAAAATTTCTTCTTAATCTCATTCTCTATTTCCAGAATTATGTTTTCATTATTGTTCTCCTTTTCCCCTCCTCTTATTTGTTTTGTGAGATATTTAACCATGAATTCTTAGGAGAGAGACCATCATGTCTTTACTCCACATGAAAACAATTATATGGTCTTGGTGTTATTACCTTTAGGAATTGCATTAGATGTTCCCATTTGCACGGTATTTTTCCTCTGAAAAGTAAATTGCTTGTTATTCATGTTTCAGGTCGAAAAGGAGGATGTGCAAAGGGAAAAGGAGGATCAATGCACATGTATACCAAAAACTTCTATGGTGGCAATGGTATTGTTGGTGCTCAGGTATGTACATGACTTCTACTTCAAAATACAAGTTGAATTTGGCTTATGTCCTGTTGCCAGTGTTTCCTCTCAATTTTTGTGGTTTGAGCTTGATGCAGATACCATTGCTCTGTGGCTCTGTCTTTTTCTAGTTTGCTCACGGTTTTGTAAACTGCAGCAAAAATGAATCAAACTAAGAATACAGTTCATGTTTGTATCTTGGCTGTAACACCAGTTGGAACAAATGGAAGTGGGTGGGTAACAACTTGTTTGTTGAGCAGGTCCCTAACAGCATAAATGTCTCCTTACAGTTCACAAGATGCCCATCTTCAGCTCCTTTAACATTGTTCTACAACTCTAATTTGTTCTGTACTCTGTGATAGGTTCCCCTTGGAGCCGGGATCGCGCTGGCCTGTAAATACTTCGGTAAAAATGAAGTCTGCCTGGCGTTATATGGGGACGGTGCTGCCAATCAGGTAAAGTTGTCTGGTGTGGCTCTGAGGAGTGTGCCTGGGGGGTAACTGATTTTCTTTCTGGGAACTGTCAGCTCTGCCGTTCCTACGAGGAGTGGGAGAGCACCTTCTGCCCTGCCTGTGTGGTACCTGCAACCCAGGCAACGTCTGCCTCGGAACTTATGCCGAGATTGTTGTGTTGGGTTTTCTGCTACAAGAACACTTTATTAAAGGAGTCCACTAATACTGAAAAGGCAGATCCTGGAGAGAAAGTGGACAATGCCCACCCTCAGTCCTACAGTTCACTGCAGTTTTTCTCCAGGCTTTTGTTGTGAAGTGCTGTTGAGTGAGATGAACTTAGTGTAGGTGACTGGGCATCTTGCCAATTTTAGAAACTATCACCTCTCATTTGAGTTGTCTTGGGCATTTGAGTAGGGATGTGTTTCAAGAACTGTACAGTCCTCAGAAGGGTGATTCAGGTGAACAGTTAACTGCTAGGTGCTCTTTACATATCAGGAATGTAGCATATTTTTTGTCTTATTTTGGACCTGTGTAAACATCTGTTCTTCCCCACCCCTATTTTGAACTTGGCCCTTGTCCCTGGAGTGGAGGGAAAGCTTTTTGGCTCCTTCCCTTCTGTAGTGCTCTAGATACTCATGGAATGAGCAAGGCCAGTAGTTAATTACATGAACATTACACCAGTCATGGGAAGAGGGGTTTCCAGGTACTCTTTTTACCCCCTTTCCAGTTGCACGCAGTTCACCTAAGTGTGACACCGTGAAGTGCCTGTGCTGTAAGGAGAGCTCTGAATGATGGCAGTGAAGATGACAGTGCTGCTGAATAGGGAGAAACGTGTCACTTAGGTTTCTGAAGACAGAGCATTCTCGCAGAGCCACTTACAATTGACATTCCAGCCAGTGTCTTCATGTTATCAGCTGAGACATTAAGCCAGTTAAGCAGTTGGTGGTTTAGAGTGTACCATTGAGTTTCCCACTTTGAAAGCACAGGTGGAGTTCTCAGTTTTTGATTTTCCCCGTCTTTGACTTCAGAGTAATAAGGCTGATGCAGTCACTGTGGTCAAACTTTACTTTGCTGTAGCAGCATCCTGCCAGGTTAATCAGTTGCCAAGTTTTTTATGACTGTTGCTGAAATACCTCAGTTAAATTTGAAGGTTTTGTGCTATCCTAACACAGATACTGATAGAGGTTTAAAAATTAAGTTCTGTAAACTACTAGTTGAGATGAAAGTTACCTTCTCTTTTATTCCTTCTGAGCTGCAGCAAGTGACTGGTTTCAGATCACTTTTAGTATTCAGATTTCTCCTAGCTAGACCTCTGCAACGGAAGGATTTTCAGTAGAGCCTAATGCTTGAAGGCTGAGCTCCCTGACCACATGTAACTTACTCTTTTTCTTTCAGGGCCAGATATTTGAAACGTACAACATGGCTGCCTTATGGAAGTTGCCTTGTATTTTTATCTGTGAGAACAATCGGTATGGAATGGGAACATCAGTTGAAAGAGCTGCAGCCAGTACTGACTACTACAAAAGAGGATACTTCATTCCAGGGCTCAGGGTGAGTAGTCACAGCTTTTTTTTGGGGGGGGGGATGTGTGCGCGCACACCTGCACAATACGTACATGTGCATTTCTTCTATTTCTACATAAATGTACTTGAGCTGAATTCCTGTTGCACTTGTGGAAATACTGAAATTGGAAGTTTGTAGGCTGGCATTTTTTTGCCTTAACATGTAGTTTCTCTTTATCAGGTGGATGGCATGGATGTTCTCTGTGTTAGAGAAGCAGTAAAGTTTGCAGCTGACTACTGTAGAGCTGGAAAAGTAAGTCTGTAATAGTTATTCCTTCTCCATAGGTGAAACTCTTAGCCAAGTTATTGCTGCATAAGAAGTTCCTCATCTAGCCCATTTTCTCCAGTTGCTGTTGAACTTAACTTTATTTGACCTTTATTTCCTCTTTTCTCCACAGTATTGAACTCATATGCAATTGAGTGGTTCTCTAATTTTTGTTAGAATTTATTAACATGCAATTGGTATTAACCAAGCACTTATATATTATTTATACTGTCATCTTTTTCCCCATTTCTACCTCAGTTAAATTCTGTTGCAAAAGGTATTATGACTGTCAGGCAGTTGTGTTCTGTCACAACTTCTGTCAGGCAAAACTGATCAAGTAAAGTAATAATCGCTCTATATTTGTAAGAAATGAAAAGTAAAATAAAAGTTTTGTGAGTCAGTGTTAGTGTGTGTCACCCAAGTATGGTTTTGAAGATTTTTAATATTTGGTGAAGTAATGAAGGTTCTGCGAGTTACCGTCTTACACTGAAACAACAGGTAATTTGAAATATTCTGAATAATGGTGGACTGACACTGGAAGGGAGGAAATTTTTTAAATGCTGCTCAGTAAGAATATGAGAAGAAATGCTTACAATATCAATATAAGGTTCAATTTGAAAAGAATCAGGTTTCCTTTTACTGAATGAATCTGTATGTGCTTATGTTACATAAATTGAGAAAAAAGCATTGAATTAAAATAATTGATCACTAGTGCAATTCACCTGTAGCAAATACTTGCTGCTGTTACAAATTGGTCACTTGTGGTAACACTCTCTGTATTGTTTTTTCATTTTAAGGGCCCTCTTGTGATGGAGTTACAGACATATCGTTACCATGGCCACAGTATGAGTGACCCTGGAATAAGGTACTGTCACATTCTTTCTTAGCACTTACTGAAAAGAAGTAAGTATTGATGATCAGATTCTAAGAGATGAAACTCTTAAGTTCAGTGTTTAAATGAGCATTTATTAAACATGATGAAATTGCTATGATCACTCATCCCATTGTTCAGTTGATATCTGTGGCCACGTAACATACTTGTTTTATTTTCAGAATTAAGCGATTTGGTTTTAGAACAAGCACAGAGTCAGTTAAACTTCTGTGCTATTACTGAATTCTGCTTTTAGTGTAACTTTATGGTGTGTCCTAATTAAGCTTTGACTAAAAAGCAGCATGCTTTTCTGGAGTTTTTAGGGTATTTAAAGTCTTGTAAGGTAAAATTGTAGGAATAGTTTGGACTGCCCAGTCTGGTAGAACACTTCCTAAAAATACAAACATACATTGGCATTGCACCAGCTGACAAATCTGAATTTGTCTACGTGGAGTTGTATCTCTGCATTTCGGATGAAACTTGCAATGAATTGGAAGCATGCTTCCTAAGGGGGGCTGGGAAGGAGGAAATATGGCTCCTCACTGTAACTGTCCCAGACTGGGATTGCTCCCCTTTCCCTTGGAGCTAGTTCAGCTCAGTTGGCATTTACAGATCTGTGGAGGGAGGTTCTAGATGTTGCTGTACCATCCTTTGAGATATTAATGTTCTGTATTTTCATTGCATCCCTGACAACTCTGTGGACACACCTTTTTCTAAAAGTGAGCTGTGTCCAGAACCTGCCCTCGATTCAAGGGCACCCCTGAAGTTCATGTCTTTGCCTGTCTTGCTCCTAGCTATCGTACTAGAGAAGAAATCCAAGAAGTGAGAAGCAAAAGTGATCCCATCACTTTGCTGAAGGACAGAATGGTCAACAACAACCTTGCTAGTGTTGAAGAACTAAAGGTATGGCTTTTAGTTGCTGTCTAAGAAAGCTCTTGAGCAGTCGCACACTGATGATCTCTGAAAAGCACATCACAGGGAGTGTCCATTGCTCGCTCGTTCTTCAGAGTTTGCTTTAACATCACTTCTATAAGTGAGGGTGAAGTTTTGTTGCACCCCAGCTAATGAAGTGATGTTCTGCTGGAAAGGCCTTTTGCTTTTGGGTGCTGAGTAAGGCTTTGGGTGTCATTACTAGGAGACAGAAATCAGTTACCCAGGCTTGCTTGACTCCCTAGGAAGGGGGTAAATCTCGGAAAGGGAAATTATGAATAGGGAAAAATTATAGTGAAGGAATCCTCTAAGCAAATGTTTAGTCAACTAAACTTTAGTCAACTCTGTTTAAAAAATAATGGCACTGACACACTGAGTGTTCCATGGAATCAGAACAGAATATGTAGAGGCTCAGTGGAGTCATGCTCCTCTGTCAGTAAGTTACTGGTACTACCCAAAATCGTGCAGCTTAGTAGGGAGGGAATTTCTATAGGATTTTAATTTTATGTTTCTAGACAGCGTTAACTAATTCTGGCCAATACTTAAGCATAGCATTTAAATTCAAAATAATGATGCTTTTTTTTCTGAGCTGTCTTCTAATAAGCATCCATTTTTGGTTTAGGAAATTGATGTGGCAGTAAGGAAGGAGATCGAGGAAGCTGCTCAGTTTGCTACCACTGACCCAGAGCCTCCCCTGGAAGAACTAGGTCACCATATCTACTTCAATGAGCCACCGTTTGAAGTGCGTGGCCCAAACCAGTGGATAAAGTACAAGTCTGTCAGCTAAAGGCCTTTTTGTTGATGTAACTTATTCATAAGAATAAGTGAATGCTTTTACGGGAACTATAACGACTCAGAAACAACCCTTAAGCTTATTCAAAAGCTCTTTCAAAAGAAGAAATGTGTAAGGAAATCCATCTACTTGTGGATTTCCTTAAACATGCTGATTGTTGTTTCAGAAGAAGCTAAGTTAAGAGAAAGCAGTGATTTATTTAAAGTGCTATATATTTGCTTTACTGACTTTCTTTGGATTGCTGTATGTGTTATGTACAGTGTAAAAAAAAAAAATTAAACTTTTAACAACCTTTATCTAATGGTCTTTGTGCTTTGTTTCTTCATGAACTGCTTTCCCAGAAAATCCACCAAAAGCACCATTATATGCTCTGTTTTTGCTGCAGAAAAGTCACTAATTGAAAACATGACACCAGGCTTTTTTCACTAGTTCAGCTTTAATACAAAAAGCTGTATAAATTCACCTGCAAAGAGTGACATGCTCTAGCATATCCCCTCCCTGCTCAAACCATCAGCTGGCAGAACTGTAACACACTTTTAAGTTCACAGTTGTCACAATGCTGAAGCCAATTCAGGTTTGCAGAAAAGCTTGGGTTTTTGCTCAGCTAATGCTTTGTATTACATTGATAGGCATTGTGTGCATTACTCTGCCATAAATAATTTAAGTGCATTGACACCAACTTAAAAGCTGTTACTATTCACTGTGTATTACACTGATGGTCAAACAAGCTACACAACTGTGCAAAACCTGCAGGGCCACTGTACATATAAATATATACATCTAATAATTTAAGTGTTGGGAATGTATCTCATTTGCTTATTCCCATTTCCTGTTCTTCCAAAGCATTAGCCTTCTGCACTGAGGTCTTTCCAGAGGCTTGTCGGTGGTTTAATATTGCATTCCAGATTCTGCAGCGAAGACCACCCCTACATGAAGGAAAATGGAGAATAGTTAGGGAAAATTCTGTCATCTCCATTGCTTTAAAGTGAGCAAGAAGTAAAGCTAGAAGTCCCAAGGATAGACCATTTATGGTCTGTCAGTACACAGTACATCAGTCTACAGTACACAGCAAACACTACACTTTTTTAATGGTTACAGCTAAAACTTCCAGGTCAGCCAGGGCTTAACAGAACATGATAAAAGGTCTTGAATCAATGGGTAAGAAAAATAAGTTCTTTATTTTCCATATGATTACATTGTTCTGAAGGGTGCAGAAAGTTTCAGTTAAGATGTGAAAAACTTTAACAGAAAATCCAGATGAAATTGAGAGAAGCTGCCTCTGAACTATCACTGGCATATTTGAATAACTGAACTTCAAACTGAAGTTTTTTTTACAAAATATATTAATTAAGCTCTGAACAATGAACTAACAAGTACTTTCTTACCGCAGTTGAAGATATTGCAGATCATCTTTGGTGATATCATTAAGGACAGCACTTAGTGTATAATCTTCTTCAGCAAACTAAAAGGCAAATTTATTCATAAATTATTACTTCTTCTTTGAAACCAATCTGCTAATTATGACTACAGTGACCTTTTCTAAAAGGTGGGGTTTCTTTTTACCCTCTTAATGGCATCCAAGTCTGCTCCTTGTTGTTTCAGCCACTTCATGAGCTCAGGGTCGGCATTTTCTCTAAAAGTCGCTGCAGACCATTGAGAGTCTTTAACAGAAAACAAACATAAAGGTTAATATACCTCAAAACCAGGGCAAAAGTGGCAGTTCTCAGCTTACTGAAGCTTGAACGATATGGGTTTTCATCCTTTTGACTAACATGTGATCCCATATATTTGTGTGCAACTGTCAAAATATGCAGTATCTCCTCATACCTTTGGGTTTAAGTTTTAATTGAAGCAAGTGTAATTCCTGAGTCTTCTGCTCCAAAGATTGTCGTAAGAGGGTCTGATACTCTTTCTCCTTCTGAACAAGGTGTTCCAAAAGCCTGGCAGCATATGAGAGAGAGCAAATACCACCACACTGAGAATAAGTAGCTGAAAAAAATACTTATCATTTTTAATGACTACCACAGGACAGAGACACTTGGGAGATACTGTCGTAAGTAACATCTTTTATGGTTTACAGATTTCATTTCAGTTGTCTGAGACTCACTTAGGGGTGGCATTTGAAGGCTTTCACCTGCAGAATTTAATAAATAGCTTGTAAATTCTGTTCCTGCTGTTTTGCAGCCTCCTTGGGAAGAGTTGCTGCCTTTATACTGTAATTTACTCTGAACAGTGTAACACTGATGTTTTACCAGGGACTTTCTGATCACAGATTCACATCACATCCACAAGGAAGAATGGGACCTTCAGCTGTTAACACACCAGCAGCAGCCTACAGATGTAACCCGTGAGAAACAGGGCAGGGGCTCTGCTGAGCTATGCTTGTGCTCATTAGTGGGCAACCTGTCCCATGAGGACAGAGCTGCTCTGGCCTTTGCTTGCAGGAACAGCCTTAAGGCACTGACACCAAGTCAGGTGGCATCCAAGGAAGTAGGAAGGAAACTGGCACAGTT
The DNA here is from genome assembly GCF_001604755.1 of Lepidothrix coronata. Taxonomy (NCBI): domain Eukaryota; kingdom Metazoa; phylum Chordata; class Aves; order Passeriformes; family Pipridae; genus Lepidothrix; species Lepidothrix coronata. Next base: position 177,790 of record NW_016690371.1, read on the forward strand.
GCACAAACCTAATTACAGTAGAAATCCAATGTGACATTCTGCAATTAAAAAAATAATTACACAGAAATAAAAATTGTACTGCAGGGTGTTGAGCTGTCATACTGGTACTGCCAGCGTATTCCAAATCCATTTGTGTTCCTGGAAGGTCTCCTTTATCAGGAGGCAATAGGTGAGCAGTACTTATGTTAAGAAAGCACATGTCAATGTAGAAAGCAAAGTCTGAGAGCTTTTCAAAGACTGCCTGAAAATGCCTGCATAGTCTTTATAGGAGGGTTACCTTAAGGTCTCGTGTTTAAGTCTGCCCAGCTCCTGGCTGAGCTGCTGCTGAGCCTCATGTGACACCACAGAGCTAAGGGTGCTGACTCCCGATGTGATGGCGGGATCCTCAGCCCCGTTTTGTTCAGAGGGCTGGAAACTGTCCTCCACTTCCTCACCATCCTTGTCCCCACCTTCCGTTTCTGATGCTGGCTCGAAGTGAGCACGAAGCTCTGGTAAAAGGAAAGAGGGTAAGGATAGGATTTTTTTGACAAGTTTTTTCCAGAAGTATTGCAGTTTGTTCTTTATTACTGTGGGTGGGGAGCTTCAGCTGAGGCAGTGGCTGTTTGCACAGTGTGCTTTGCTGCCTCCCTGCTCACTATTGCAATAAAGTCTTACGTGAGCTGGACCACAGATTCTCTGGCATCAGCTCTGTCTGAAATGAACGGTGCTGCAGTGCACCAGTAGAGGTAGGTAGCTCTACATCACAGTCATAGAGGGGACAAATATCATGATTTGAATAATAAGACAGTTAATAAAATATGCTAATGAGAAACTCCTGAAAGCTTACTTTTTTCTAAATTGTGGGGGAAAAAAAAAAAAAAGATGTTTTCCCCTAATGCCTTGGACCAAAGACTTTACAAAGCTTTCCTCTCCTCCAGGTAGCATTTTAATCCCAGTCCTCATAACTTGCTGCAGGTGGCCACCCTTCTCACCAAAGAATAGCTGCCCTTTTTCTGGTACAAACAAAGTCTTAAAAGATTTGGCCAATTTGGCTTTAAAGCCATGGCAACTTAGGATTGCAAGGGTTCACCTCACTAGAGTGCTGTCAGAACATTCTTATACAGGAAGGGGTGCTCAGCACTTTAGCGAGTTACAGAACTACTTGCAAATTTCCAACTTAACTTATTCCTAGACAGTTCTTAGTAATGTATCCTCCTGCTGGCGATTTTTCCTACGGTCCATCTGTGGGCCAGAATCCTCCTCCTATAAATGCACTCCCTTCTACACATCTGTTCCACACTTCAGTATAATTTTTCAGAACATATAACCAAATCTGTGCAGTGTTACCCACCCTGGATGTCATTAACATGTGGTAGAAAGTCATCTTCTTTCTTACTAGAAAATCTCCAGCTTGGACTGAATTTAATTTGCCTTTTTCGTCATGTGGGTGCATGGATTTTGCACCCACACTGGAGGTGCAGAACCACTGCGGTTCTGTCCTCATTATGTGCTTTTGTACTGAAAGTACAGCATTAATCCTCCAGATCAACACTTCTTTCTCTGCAACACACTGACCCCGTGCCTTTGATGAGTGGCACATGGGATGCAGTTAATGGCATGCTGAGAGATTAAACATCTAAACTGTCCCATTTGCTATAACTCTTTGATATGTAAAAAAACTTTTTTTGAAAAAAGGATTGCTTTCAGCTGCTTTGATTTACCTGGAATAAGAATAGTGACTGCTGCTTGGACTGCACGGCGGATTATGTTATCCATTGCAAACATCCAGTGGGGTCTTATTAAGTGATTTCTTAATACTTTGTTCACCTGTCAATGTAGCAGCAAACAACATTTGCTCACACCTTAGGAGAGAGAATCTTGTTTTTCAATAGTCACAGTAAGCTTTATAAGGTAACAACTGCATACAGCACTGAAACTCTCACACCTTTCAAAATCTAAACAACAAATTTGACGGTTTTAGGCTACAGCTTTCAAACATTTCAAACCAGACTGTGACATTCAAACCCTTCCAGAGTGCAAGGAGGAAGAGGAGTGAGGAACAGTGCGGAAGCTCCGAACCAACCCCTGGGGTAAGCTCTGTCCAGGAGCAACCTGATGTAGTGGAAGTTGTCCCTGCCCATGGCAGGGGGGTTGGAAATAGGTCATCTTTAAGGTCTCTTCCAACCCAAACCATTCTGTGATTCTATGAAGAATTCCTCTCCCCCTGCACTAGGAAAGGAACTCACCGCATCCTGGAATCCAAACAGTACCAGATGAATCTGATTGATGGAAGTGCTGTCAAAGTCCAAATCCATTTTCAACTTGGATATGGTAGAAGCCATCACTCTCTGCTCAGGAGAGTGTATGAAGTCCCTTAAAATCCCAATAATCTGCTTGATGTGGGCCACTGAAAGTTGCAGTTCTTCAGAGCTCTGGAGAAAAGATAATGAATGTATATCAAGTAAACATCTAATTACTAGCATTAATATTTTTAGGGTTACATAGTTTTGCTTATGCATATTTCTCACTGATGCACAGAAACCACAGAACTTTCATTTCTGCAAAGTCTCTAGTTTTTACCTTTTCGTAACAAGAAAATTTTTGAATAGTAATTTCTATTTTCTGAAAAAGAAATTACATCTACTGCTACTGTGGCTGTCACAAAGGGAAGAGGTTGCAGAATGTATCTACACATTTCCGCAATGTACTGCAGAGGGCAGCTCTCCTCCATAAAAACAGCACAGTGAGTCGCTAAGAGACCCAATTTTTTTAGATGCTATCCTTTTGAAAAGATGAATCTTACATCTAATTATGCAGACATGTCATTTCCTTAGGCAAAAAAAGTATGTTTATATATGCATTTATCCCAAGTTAGAAAAAGGTCTAAAATGGCAAAGTGATTAACAAGTGTTCATTCTATGATTTGCAGTCCATAACCCCCACAGTGTCCCGTAACCATCCAAGTGTCTGTAAGAACAACAATCTGTTTAATTAAAAGGTAAAGGGAGAAGTACTACATAAATTATGGAAAAGAGAGGATTACAGTGCTACGAAACAGCTGAAGACTGAAGTAGAACTTGCTCTTACTAAATAATTGTTTATTGTGGAAAAAATTTAGAGTCCTGGTTATTTCTGACTAAGATCTCACATACAAATTTTAGTCCTCTGAAAGGCTATAAGTTATTTGGTAGTTTAAGCAGGCTCCCCTTTATGTGAATGCAGTCGATGTGAAAAAACACAGCTTTGGTAAGAATAAATGATGTCAGAGGCACATTAGATGCAGACATTAGAAAAGGCCAAGCCAGCAGCTCTGTTACAGGTGTGTGCCAATGCTTGGCTATGCCTTAAGCAAACATGATTCTTCTTGCTTCTCTTTACAGTCATGAAACATTCCCACCCAACCTTTCCTTCTACAGAAAATCTACTTTAGCTTTTTTAAGCAAAACATACCTATTACTACATGGTGTTCTAGTTCCATGTCCTTAAAAGCCAAAAGAAAACAAATATCAAAACTACCCAACCCACCAACCTCAGTCAAATGCCCCAACCTTTCCCTCAGATAAAACCAGCCAAAAGCAGCAGCCAAAAGCTGGTGTTTGCTATCCCTTCAGACAACAGCAAATGGCTTACACAGTTACAGGTCTCAGAGATTAAAGATATTCACAGAAGAAACAATCCAAGCACCCTCATCTATTAGTACTACTACCTGTTATTTTCCTTTTACATGGAAAAAGGAGAGCTGAAGTGAAACTACCTGTGCAATACACTCCTGCAAATTGGAAGCAACTTTATCCTGTTCTTCCTTAAGGATTTTATATAGGATTGCTCGACGTTCACTGTCCTTCCGCAGCAGGAACAGTCCAGAATCCTTATCGTCCACTGAAGGAGAGGCACTCCTGTCCTCCGAGGCCGAGCCCTCATCAGGAACACTGTGTCACCACCGGGCCACATGCACAAGAGAGACCTCAGCATTAGCAACACAGCAGTACTGTCAGAAGCGAGTAGGGATACTTCTGAGGTTAAAAGGGGAATTAAAACTACAGCAGCAGATTGATCAGACTGTTAAATGCTAATTCTGAGAGAGAAGGTGGCTCAGATCCTGTGCTGGTTCAAAACCCACTGAAGCCAAAAGCATATGGCTGATTTCACCCTGCTGAGAAGCTGGCATTAATGTCAGTCAGCACCGGTCAGTTTGGGAGAAAGCCGAAACTATTCATTTTTTCTGGACCCATACTGTAACATACTAATTTGAAGGTATTGCTTTGTACTTTGTGAGCTGCAGAACTGTATTTCTGCTTCCCCTTTCACACATTTTTTTCATGAGTACAGGGAAGGGTCAACTCTTTACTTGACTCCTGAATCCATATCCACTTGGTAAATAAGAAAACTGACGTTTATTCATTGGAGGGAGTAAAGTATATAAGTACGTGGAAACCTTAAAGGAGAAGAACCATTGATCATTATTAAATATAGACAATATTTACATTAACTGGTAACCTACCTATGCAACTCACTTCCTGTTTAATACGCCTACTTATCTCTAGTCATTATGTGAAAAAAATGTCCTCAGATAAAATATAATGTGAATTAATTCCACAAAATCCCTCAAGGATGTCAAGCAACAAGCAAATGCTTTACCTTAGTAAATGGGAAATGGGATGCTTTGTCTGAATCTCTGAAATGGATCTTTTTGTCCTTTCGAAAAACACGTCATGCTGCACATCAGAGTCTGGTGAAACAGAGCCATGCTCACTGCTGCTACTGCCAGCCTGTTCTCCATGGATTGGCAGTGGGAGGGATGTATTACGATTATAATCTACAAACAGACATAGTAAAATGTGAAACAGAATTAGGCCAAAAAGGGCAACATGCTTGAAACAGTTGTGATCATCTTCAGTGATATCAAGACCTCATTTTGCAAAATGGCTGAGGGAGAGGTAATCTTGCTGACAAAAAGCAGCAATACAACTCAAAATCGTTATATGCATAGGCAATAAAAGCTGTGAACACGTAACTGCTGAACCCGAAGACAGGACACATGAAATGCCATTTTGTTACCCACTCTCTCACACACACACACATATATACACACACAGTCCCCCTTGGTGCTGTCCCATAAAGTGGTACAACTGGATATACAGTTGTTTAAAGAGCCTGAATCGAACCAATAGGTTCATTGGCTACTCCACCACAGCCATCTCTCTAACCAGAGAATACTCTACTACCTGCCCTCCTCATCTCTGCTTGTGCTAATGGGCATGTAATTCCTCACTCACATGTCCCCCTGCCCTCAGTAAGGACTCTCTCTCAGCACTAGCCAGAAGGAAATCTCTTGTCCATTTCCAATTCATCTTGAAAGTAAGAAGAAATAAAAAAACCTAGATAATGAGAGCTTGCTGTAATCCTGACTGCCAGTTTGCAGTTGTGTGGTAGGAAAGCTAAGGAAGTTCTTTCAACTCAGGGTGCACACATCCATGGAGCTAAAGTATCACAGAAGTTTTTGATACTTGTCACTACAAATTGTGTAGAGGTGGGGGAGGAAGAGAGCTAAAAGGTAAAAAGTTGTTCAGGAAGCTCTGACAGATCCCCTGGCACACAACTGATGTTCAGATGGCTGAGGTTAAACAGTCACAGAAATAAAACAATATAGGCCACCTTGTAAGACCTGTTTCAAGGCTTCTCAGTAGTACAGAAAACTGAGGGTTGCTGTCCCAAGAGTAAGGGCTGAGACTTGCTCTGGGCCACCTTTATTATTGCAAAGAAAAAAGGGGACAGGGACAGACAAGATGGAAAGATGGGACAAAGCTGAGGAAACTGACAGTGAGGGAAACAGTAGAGGCAGAAGACAGTGAACTGCTGTAGCTGAGACTGTGCTAACTGCTGGGCCAGGACCTGCCTTAGGCCACCAAACCCCCCTTGGACATGGCTGCAGCAGCCAGCACAGTTCTCCCCAGCTCCAGCATGGCAAAACACACATACTCTTCTGCAGTCAGATTGCCTTTCCTTTTCCTCACCGAACAAACAGTTTTTATAGCATTTGCCCACTCTGCTCATGTCCATGGCCAGCACTGAGCTCGCTTCCTGCTGCAGCTCAGTGCTAAACCCTGTAGCATGAGATCCTCACCATCTGAAGGAGATGCATAACCTCATCAATGAGCGGGACAAGAGAAGAAAGGAGGAAGGCAGAAGGAGGGAGAGGGTGTGCAAAAGACAACTGCATCTTCCCTGATACTTGACAAAGAGCCTGTTGCTCCCAGGGCAGCAAACAAGGCAAGGTCCACCCTTTCTAATGCCACACAATTTTTCCAGGAAGATATCCTCAAGCAAGAGCTGAAAGGCCACAAGAGAAAATGATTGCAGTGGGGCAGTGAGGCACAGCCTGGCAACAGCTCCTGAGTGCCACCGCCCTGGCTGAGCAGCGGGACCTCTCCTGTGACCTCAGGGTAACTGCAGGGACTGGAGTTCTTAGTGTCCCTCAGGACAACAGACGAGGCCCATTTCCTTGCTGAAGCCAATTCAGCTCGGTGTTATAAATTCCTTGCTATGTTTTTCTCCTTAGAATTCATTCTTTCAAAAGTTCCTTGTTGAGAGAGAAAAAGTGCAGAAAGGGAAGTAATTCAATTTGCATTGGGAGTGTGTGTGTATGTGCAGACAGGGGAAAGAAGCAGCAAGATCAATGGCTCTGCCTGTTTCTAAATGGTCAGTTCCTCCAAATGCTAATGATTTATTTGGCAGGCCTATATTAAGGTTCATTATCTTATCACTGAAAAAGTGGCTGCTATATTTGGGGGGAGAGGTGAGAAGAAACATGCTATGCAGATAAAACAAAACAGCCCACTAGACAGCTACTTCAGCACCTCTGTGCCAAACTTCCATGCTATGTATCAAGTTTGAAAATGCTGACCCAAACACCTAATAGACCCACGTTTTCAAGTGCCAAACATCTACTCTGTAAAACTCAGACCTCTGAAGAGTACATAATTGTGAATCTAAAATGTAGAACTGCTATAGCAAGTCTTCACCAAATGTCATTTTTCTAATTTTAATTTAATGCAAAAGAGGCATTTATTTACGGGGAGAGGAAAAATGGTCTTGAGAGATTTCAGCATGCAAAACACAAAATAAGCAAGACATCATATTTTCTTGGCATTATTAAATTTAAATATGGGTAATTACAAATCACAGGCACTTTCAACAGCTGAGTTCCTGCTGCTTTCCTGGCTCAAGCAATGTTCTTTGTAAAAGGGAATGCTTAATGATCCCGATCTTTTATATAACACTTAATGATGATGTTGACTTGGATTTGGCTGATAATTCCTTACCTGAAGGCTTGAATGCAATTCTGCCTTTCTTGCCCTTGTTTACTTGCTTCAGGAAGGAATCTCTGAGCAAATCAGATGCTGTAACACGTTTACTAGGATCAGGTTCAAAACAGAGCAAAATAAAGGCCCTTGTTTCAGCAGACACCGATTCTGGAATTTCAGGATGAATTTTAAACATCCCAACCTGCAAGTAAAACAGAAGTACTAATTATTTTTCCTAAAATGCAAGGAGACCATAGGCCAAAGCTTTCTTATATGATCTCTCACACTTTTCTTGGCTCTTGTTGAAAAGGAGTGCTCCAGGTACCCGCATAGAGCAGTGAAGTGACAATGAGGTTCTAATCCTGTTTTACTTCATTGCAAACATGGTGTGAATATCCATGTGATACTACACAAATGTCAAGGTATGGATGTATCTAACCATGTGCTTTCAAGCAGTCTCAGGATCTGGGCATTATCCACACCAAGTGCTTCAAACACTGCTTCTCTTACCAGCCACAAATCCCTCCAGTTATTGCACAGGCTTCCCATCACCCCTGCCCAGGACTGTGTCTCAGTTGCTGCCTCCTCCAGCATATTCATGCCCAGGAACAGGAATAATTTCCTCCTCTAGCACTGACTGCCTGAGGCTGCACCTGTTCTGCTCCCACTGCTGCCAAATTTCCTTGCACAAATACTCTCAGTGACCTTGCTAGACCTTGTTACCACCCCTGCACTAGGGACAGATGTCTTTCCCTAGTCTTTCAGTGTTGTTTTAACTGAAAATCACATGGTGCCCAAAGGTTTACCTTTAACTGTTAAACCTTTCTTTAAGTAATGACTCTTTAAAGTCACTACTTAAAAACAGTCTCTTTTAAGACTCTTTCTTTAAGTAATGAAAAATGTTTTTCTACAGGTTGCTCTCTAGTGATCTTTCCAGCTCCCTCTCTGCCTTCTTAGTTTCTAATGTCAATCTGGCATAACAACCCATGTGCACTGTATGGTGCGTGTCTGGTGGGATTACAGCTTGTAGTCTCAGCATCTTTACACAAAACACATTCTGGAGAACAAACACAAAGATAGTGGCCACAAGGGAGACAGCTGCCCAGCAGTTAAACAAGTGCCAGCTGCTTTCAAATAATCTTATTATACAGCTGCATTAACACACTGTGGCACCAATAGGCACTCACAATAGTGGTTCAGCTTCAATGCAAGCTGAAGCAAAAAATGCTGAGCAGTCGTGCCTCTGTCTGAATGACAGTGCAGAAATAAAATGCTAATAGTGCATTAAGGCCTTCTGAGCCATGACTCTGAGCACATTCAAGACTCAGGATTTCCTGCACGTAACATTTTTAAAATACACAACTCGACAACCTCTACAATTAAATTGATGTATTGAATAAAGAAACTGAATAAATAAATAAATAGATGTTGCATCCTGTTGGCAGGGTATCACTGCTATACATTTACCTTGCCTGATGAAGCATCTTTATCTGATTTGTAAAACCACACACACATTTTGGACAGTGTTTTATAAATGGGGTAGATACAGTTTCACCACTTAAAAAAATGCCAGCCCAAGCAGGATTTTGGCTTTGGAGCAGAGAGGGAAGACATCCACCAGCTTGCTGTGCTCTGAAAACTGCTTTTGATCAGTCTGTCTCTTGTGGCCAGCCCACTCCTCTGTGTGCACTCCAGGGACAGGCTCACACAACCAGCTTCAGCTGGGGCAGTGTCAGATGCTGGTAGCACTCCGATGGTACCCTTATGCACTTAACAAAAATCTAGGAAAGCCCAAACCAGGACCAGGCAATCGGAAAGCTTGTCTCTGATCTTAATCTCTGTGGCCTAAGAGGATTAAATTTTTTCACAAGCATCCAGAAATTCTGTGGCAACATTAGTTTATTTTGTCTCTATTGAATGCCATTTGTTAGTGCTCCTTTCACCAGACACAGATGCACAGATTCTATGCACATAGATGAAATACCACACGACACACACCCAGCCAGGAACTATTTCCAGTTCTTGGTTTACTCTAGCCCCTTTTCTCTTCTTTGTCCAACTCTCTGGTCATTTGCAATTTCTATAGTGACTGCACAGCCACACTTAGACCCTCCACCTCCTCACCTGCCCTATGCACAACAGAGCATCCATTTTACCATACAGAAAAAGAAAACACGGTTTGCAATTTATGGTGCCTAGCTGGACACAGTTCCAAGCAGGTCCCAGCAGAGCCAAGAAACAGAAAACAAAAACAAATGCCTGACTGTAGCACATTAACACAGCCTGCAATAAGAATGCTAAAAAGTTTGCCACATCCTTGAAGAAAAAAAAGCATGAAATGTATTTTAAAAATGACAGTTCTGAAACTTGAGAACACATCTCTGTAGTCTGGAAGTGCTTATCAGCAGTAGGCAGGGACAGGCACGATCCTGCCAGAGCTCACCTTGTGAACCTGCACAGAGAACCAGCCTCCAGAACTGAACCAGAACTTCCAGACAGTTCAATAAACTCTGCTGAAAAATAAGATGTGTAACTCACTGAAGTGTTCAGCTACATGCCAGGTACATAAGATGAAAAGGCATCTGCCAACAGAACTGTACCTGACATTTACAGCCATGCGCAAAAAAGCCTCTTTCCATGGCTCCCTCAGGAAAGCTTTAGTGAGCCAAACCACATTCATCCAGGTAGCTTCTTCTGAGGTATGTCACCAATTGACAGCACTATGGTGACGTATTTTACCATTGAAATAACTACATCAAAACCCACAATAACCTCTTTCTTTGCCTTTTACCTGCAGTGCACGGGACAACTCACAGGCCTATTATGATGTATGGCATTACATGTCATGCTGAACCGCAGCCCAGATCACTATACCTACTGATGAAGATCTGATTTTGCCACCATGGTTCCATCAATTATTAATACTAATGTCCACATGGTAACATTCAACAACATACACAGAAGAATTACAACATTGGTAATTTAAAGCAGTTTCCTGGGTTATGGATGGGATATTTTCCCCATTATAAGAATGAGGACTCTGAAGCAAAAGTGAAAACTTAAGTACTTTGGTAAAGGTCTACACAAGCCAAAGGAAGAACCAAAAATTTTTAATCTGCATATTTGACAAATAATCACATCATAGCTTTTACACTACTGTTAGTTTTAGAGTCAGAACATGCAACTTTTTTCAAACATTTATTATCAAAAGTGTCTGAAGAATTCTCAAGTGTTAATTTGTGCATTTGAAAACAGATACCGTATGAGAAATCAAGTACTAAAGACAACAGCTTACAGAGAAGGAAGCTCTGATCTGAAGGACTTAGAATGAAAAATACAGAGTATTCTACTCCTTTAGTACAGACTGGAAATCCTGAAAAGATACCCCCCTGCCCTCATCCATCATATCTTCCTAACAGAAGAATGTTGCACAGACTGGGCCTTTGAAAGACAAGGCGGGCAAATACTCTTGGAGGGAAGCTTACAAAAAAAAAAGGACTTAAATAACTTGTTTGTCATTATTGGAGAGACTGGTTACAAGAAGGAAATCATAAACCAAGAGCAGGAGATGACAGAAGTAAGACAGTAGAGAATATTAGTTTTCATACGTCTTCACTTATTTTTCAGATTGCTGCTCTGAGTCATGACCTAGTTCCAGCACAAAAATAACTGATCACCCCTAGAGCAATACAGCTTAGAGCAGAGAAGAATCATTCAGTGAGAGCCAAAAACACAGGTCAGAATGTGGCTTTGTGCAAAAGAACCCATGTCACAAAATGTTACTACCAATTAATACTATAAAATAAGTTAGTATTTGAATTTATTTTTTTTTATTGCTCTAAAGCAATGAAGCTGTATTTACTTTAAACATTGCAGCCTGAGGCTCCCCTAGTTCATGGAATGGAGGTTTGCCTGTTGCCATTTCGATGATGGTGCAGCCCAGTGACCAGATATCAGCTGGTGCACCATATCCTCGTGGTCCTTTATCGATGATTTCTGGAGCCATGTACTGCAAGGTTCCTAGTCAGGACAAAAAGAACAGTCAAGTGTATAGTCTTCATTCTTATGGAAGAGAATTAACACACTACTCAGCAAGCCAAAAATTGTCAAATGCCACCTGTATAACATAAATACTCGATTTCCTGAATCAGCACTGAAAACTTGACATAAACTTATATTTTAACATCTTTTTATACACTACCTGTTTGCCCCTCCTTCCTAACACAAGGTTTCAAACTGCTAAAAGTATATTCACCACATATTCCAAAAGCTTCCTCAGAACACAAAATTACATCAACAATTTTTGCAGAAACCAAATTCTAAAGATTATGCAATTTTAAAGATTATTTTCATTATGTAAGAGATAATGAAAATCTGCAGTGACAGTTCCACATGAGAATAATTTTTCATATTTTTACGCCAATAATGAGAACATCAGTGACAGAGAATTTCAAACCGTTAGTTTGAAAAGAAGCTATTTTTGTAAATATAAGACAATTAGGGAACCTATCATAATTTATTTGGAATTCCAGGAAGTCTTGGATGTGCTTGGGATTTCTGACATCCAAGGTTAGCCAAAAAAACCAAACACCAAACATGTTGGAACTTCTAAAGCTAACTAAACCTGTTGAAACTTCTAAAGCTATACGTGGTGACGAAGTAGACAATCTGCCTGTAGACAATCTGACTGTAATACTAGTTATAATAATGATAAATAAAAAATACAGTAAAAAAATAAATAAAAGATGGTCAATTCGAAATAACTGACATTGAACCATATACTAACCCAGCTCATGGGGTATTTACAGGAAGGGTCCACATCACCAGCAGAAATCTCTGGATGTTCTGAGTGTTTTGAACACTACATTATTTTCTCCATCTGAATTTCTACCAGCTCTGTTATGACATCTTTAAATTATTTTTCTTCTTAAGAATGCAATAAAACTACATCGTGGTAAAGCTATGAACTATTAAGTAAAAGACATTTGGTGAAGAAAAAAGGGTATCACTAGTTCATTCAATGTGACTGCTGCAGAATGGAAGTTTAAGCCACAGCTTTGCCCTAGGCTGTGTGTCTTGAATGGAGGGATATAACGTTTAAACCACTTGAAGTCTGATTCTTCCCATCATGTGATTTTATGACACAATGCACGAAAACCAGGGTTTATGTACTGAGTTATGGAACAAAACAAATTGCAAGAGACCTTTTAAGACCCTCTGGGCTATAGCTACCTGCTTACTGATTTTAAATGATAATTTAAGTAAAATATTTATTCTCATGGCAAATTACATCTCAAAGGCACAAACAGGGCTGCAAACATGCAAGAGAACAAAGAAGGGCACAAGGAAAGACTTACCTCTTTTTATTACAGTATGGTGACATTTCTTTAGATGCCATTTCTCCATACATCATCTCTAATAATAACTAGTTGCTAAAAAGGCACCAAGGAGTATATAAAATACAGGCAAAGAGAGAATGATTTTTCCTTAGTACCTGCTCTAACCGTAATAGCAATCAGCCATAATAGTGGTTTCCTGGGCAAAAAATAAATTTTGGACTATGACTTTTAATAGCCACAAAAGCATCTTCCACCATGACTTCAATTTTTACCTTATGGAACCCCTTCATATATCTAAAGTCTTCAGAATAACCTGCAGAAATGAGCACCACGTGGTGGTGCAACTCTTTTCCATGGAATGTAACTGTATTGAACCAGTCTAAAAAATGGCAAGGACAAACATTACAGGAAAAACCTGAAAATACTTTTTCAGATACCACAAGAGACCTGTACATATTAGAGAATTATCAATCCAGCTGCATAAGCAAGATGATTGACAAGAAGACTATTTTTTGAAATCATTTGTTTGAAAAACACTTACAGGAATGCTTCAATAGCCAGCATTTAACCAGTTCTGTTCAGATATAATGTCATCTATGTATCTGTTGTGGCATCTCTAAACTGAAGAGATTGCTTCTTGTAGCTCTTAATTTCTTAACAAAACAAATAAATGTTGCATTTGTGATTATCAACAGGACAAATAGTTTTTTTTCTTCTCTTTAAGGAGCTTCTAACTTAATTTAATTTGATTCTAACTACAATCTTTACAGCTTTGAAGGGAACTGATTTGTTTAAAATGCCTGCACATGGGAAGTTGATCTCATAAGACACTGATGTAGACATCATATGCTGTGTTCAGATCATGATGTAATATAGGCCTAGTTTCCAATTCACAAGCTTTGCTAATAATGAGTAAAAAAAGCTTAGAAAGGCAAGTTACTTCAGAACCTTAAGAATTTAATTTTCATTTGTACCATTTATTTAAACTGCAGGCCAGTAGGAGGCTTGTGATACCAGCCTTTGCATAAGGCCATGTAACAAGAAAAACCATCGTGCTACCCTGTATCTTCAGTGATCACAGAACTGAGCAATTATGTAACCACATATTTATTTTTCAATGTGGAGTTTCACCTGGTGCTCAGCAATTTTTGTTTTCTCCAATTACAAGTCTTTACAACGATGTTGTATTGAAAGCTTTTCTGTAACACATCAGCCTAACATTTTTATGTAAACTTCTTTTTACTTTTGTTGCCATAACACCAAGTTAGTCAGTGGGCTGGGTTTTATAATTAACGCCTCAAAACTGAAAGTATTTACAAGTTTGAGTTTGGTTTTCTGCACTTTTAAACATACATCCAGAAAGTGTGCATGTATGAGTTACTAATATCAAGATTATTAAATGAAAAAGTTGCTGTATTCAAGTGTTTCCAGATGTAACTGCAACAAATCAACTGTTAGTTAATGAAAAACACTTAGAAGAAAAATTATTACCCCATCACACTTAAAAAAATGGAGGGGGAAAAAAAGTAAATTGGAAAAAAATTACATTTAAAAAAAAAGAGGGATATCAACTCTGTGTTTATGGTGATCATATTCCCATTGACTCTTCCCTGAAAACAGAGACCTAATAGTGTTTTCATCACAAATCCAAAGAGCCTTTTTGTTCTAATGCAAAATCTATCACAAACCCCGTTATAAACTCTGATAAATTCATCTTACCTGTAAATGTTTCAGTGCATGGATTGATTCCTGCCAGACGTTTGGAAGTACCAAAATCAGATATCTTAACCACGCCACTATAGGTGTTCACCAAAACATTATCCCCCTGTGGTTTGAATAGGAGAGAGAGAGGGAAGGCAGGGAGCAAGGGGAGACAGATGAATACAGATTCTAAATCTCAATAAAACTCCTTCAAGTTTGCAGTTATCTTTGTAATATACTTTTCTACAAAGGAATTTTCCAGGAGCACCAGGGAGAGGGGGTTGGTGTATACTTTCCTTTTGTTTTAAGCTTCCACGAAATCCTATTAAAAATTCTACTTCAGATCAGAGTAAAACTAACTGAAGTAAATAAGATAAAAAGCAAATCAAACAAGACACACCAAAGGAAAATTTACCTTTATATCTCTGTGTACAATCTGGTTCTCATGGAGATACTTAAGGCCTTCCAGAATCTGCTTGGTGTAAAATTTAATTGTAGGTTCTTTCATTGGGCCCCACTTAGATCTTAAGAGAGCTGAGAGGCTGCCTACAAGAGATTAAGAAGAAAGTGTGGCAAGATAGCAAAATCCCCAAATTAGCATGAAACATTTAAGTCTGGATGAAGCCTTTGCTCACCATCCTAATACAAGAGAAAAGCAATTCCTATAATTAAGCCAAATTCTTCCTAGTTGCCTCAAAGCAAATATTTAGTTTCTGCTCTTGACCGGTTACTTCTTTTTTCTCAGCTCAGGTTCCACCTCCAAGACAAGAATAAATGTTCTGACAGCGCTGGATCCACCCCCCTCACTTCATTCTAAAAATTCTTGAGACTAAGACTAGCACCCACTTAGCCCTTAATGAAATAAAGACTAAAGGTAACACTCTATCATGTTATAAACTACACTTCATGAACCACATGCATGGGCAAAGAGAAGCTGATTTTCTCAAGGAGGGAAAGGGAGAAGAAAAAAAGAAAGAGCCTTTTCCTTGCAAATATGGGATTAACTTCTGGAAATATTCAGAGACAGGAGAGAAAGCTCCTGAAAAAACCCTCTGAATGGATGTTCAGAGTAGGAGGTAGGTCATCCACACTTCCCCTACTTCTAATAAAACTAATCTTTAAATAACTCAAATATTTTAATCATGAAGCAAAAAAAAAGAATAGTTTTGCTTATTCTGCATAAAATAATGTAAATGCAGTGGGTCTATTTAATGCCAGACAAATTCAGCTAAAGGAATTTTCAGTCCACACCAACAGCTTTCTCAAGTTAAGTTTCCTCAAAGAATCTTGTATATTCTGAACAGCTGGTTCCTTTTTAAGACTGTTTAAAGTATCTGAATTGGTTTAAAATATCTTGACATTAGCAACTAAGCACAGCCCACTTTATTGTGCATATATAAACTGGAAATAACACCAGCTGATACTGTTAACAAGTGTGGGAAAACAGGGGAAGTGTTGATATAAACTCATCACATCTGCATGCATCATGCAGGTCATACTGTCTCAGCTTTCAGGTGAGAAGGTCACAAGAATTAAAAAGTTAAACAACTTCCCTATATTAAATGCCCCAGATCTATTTAACTACACTTTGAATGTTTGTGTCTGGATCTTTCTTAGAAAACCTGACCTTTCTTCCTATTATTTCTGTTTTCATTTTGCAAATTATAGTCATACAATAATTTAACACTCATTCTGACACATCCTTGACATTGAAGAGTAAATAGCAAACGGAAGATGAAAACATAAACTAGAGAGGATATAGAAGGACTGCACATCCTAAAACGTAGAAATGCTGGAGAAGTGAAACTGGAAATTATGAGCAAGGGGCACATATCACTTTTACCTCCAGTCTACCTAGGAAATAGCAATGCTTTGTATATAGCAGTTACAAAACAGTACTTAATTGCTCTATCGGTGTTACTGCTCAACAGAAATTTATTCTAAAAGCTCCAGTTGTCATTCAGATGCTCAAGCTAAATGGACTATACAGCTCTAACTATTATTTTATAACAATCAAGTATTTGACACCAAATACTTTCAATGACTTTTCTCCAGGTTTAGAATTATTACAGAAAGGAGAGAGGTTACTGGGATCTTCAAATCTACTCATTATATAAGAATGACACCTACAGTTGATGTCCCAACAGAAAAGCTATATACAGTGTACAAACATATTAAGTGCATATCTACTAACTTTCAGTAAGTTTGGAGTCCCAACTGCTTCTGAATCCTTTGAGAGACTAAGCTCAGAATGATACAAACCTCCTGGCACCTGCTCCATAAAAATCTTAATGTATCCATTTTCTGAAACAGATCCAAGATACTGTACAATGTTCCGATGCTTTAAATATTTATGCAGTGCTATCTCTTCATGAAGAGGTTGAGAATATCTAATTAAAAAAGAAAAGAACCAATGAGTATTTCATCAGGTAAGAAAAGGTTCTAGACTACATTTAGATGCTAGTTTGACAACAGAATGGATTTTAGGGATACCCATTCAGTTCTCAGAAAACATCTTGTCCATGACCTTCAAACTGCAGTGTGATTCACTGCCTAGTCAGAAAAAGTACAGAGACAGATCTCAGAAGAACCCTGATGCAGAAACACGCCCTCAAAGAATTTTTATGTGTGTTTTCTCTATCAATACATAGTAGTCTCTTTGCCACCAAAAAACTCCTTTTATGCTTTTCCCCCTCTCCAAAAAGAATACAAAGGAGATAAAACTGCAACTTGATACGCATATACATTATCAAACTGTAACATTTATGATATATATCATAACTCTTTAAAAAATTCAAAGTTTTTATTCTCGAAAGAGTACAGTTGAATATTAGGAGGCAATAATAACTGATTTTAGTATATCTGGACTTCATAAACTAACCACAAAGAAACATATACCACAAAGAAGAGAAGTTTTCAGCAAACAAGTGCATTTTTATTACAAGTATGTATATAACAATAAATTAGGTCTTACCTGCTGTCTCTCTCAGGTATTTCTTTGATGGCTATTCGGACTTGGTTGCTAAGGTCTCTTCCAGCATAAACGATTCCATAAGTACCTTTCCCTAGAACTACCCTCTCACCATTCTCATCATAATCATATTCATACTGCAAGCAGAAAAAATAAACAAAGCAGCACAGAAACTCTTATCACTAACATCTGACATTACAGAGAGCCTTAACAACAGTTATGTACTAAGTTAGAACAGCACAGAGGGGTTACTGCAGCACAGCTGTAGGACAGCAGGTTATCTGACAGCCCAGATAACATTATACAACTTGTAAAATTTCCATCTGACTTGCTTTGTAAAACCATCATCCCTAACCAACTTCGAGATGCATTCGTCCAAACAAGGAACACAACACCAAACCAAATTCAATGGAACAGTGCTGTCAAAAAGTATCATCTCTACGAACTGCTGACAGAGCCTTCAGAATATATAAATATACGGAACACAACCCATAATTTTTAAA
This sequence comes from Lepidothrix coronata, assembly GCF_001604755.1. Taxonomy (NCBI): domain Eukaryota; kingdom Metazoa; phylum Chordata; class Aves; order Passeriformes; family Pipridae; genus Lepidothrix; species Lepidothrix coronata. Next base: position 195,587 of record NW_016690371.1, read on the forward strand.
CCAATGGTTTAATAAATAAAGTGATATTCTCACTACAGTGGGTAGACATTATTTTAAGACCTCAGACTCTCATTTGAGTTTAGCCACAGTAAAATTAATTTCTGACATACGCCCCCCTCATTACGAGCTTTTCCAGTAGGCAAAAAAAAAAAGTTCATCTTCTCAAAAAATATATGAAGTGGTCTTTTCCACTGCTGCAGAAACATGCTGGTTCCTATTTCCAGCTGAATAACTCAGTGCCGGTTCACTGACTGCAGTAAAGCTACACTAATTTACACCATCTCATGGTCTTGTCCCATACAGTGATCTTGTCACAGAGCTCTCCTACTATAAAGGTCAGTGAATGTTGCTCAATGAAAGTTCACCCTAGACACTACATAAAACCAAATTTCTTATGGAAGCTGGGTTAAGCAGCACATCTGTGTTTCAAATCAGGGAACTAATAAAGGATATTGAAAAAGCACTTTTGCAAAGAGTTAAGAAAGGAATCAGACAGTTTCATAGCCTCAGATATTATCAGGAGTAAACAGACCTCCACTAATATCTTCCCACATCCAAGAGCATGTCCCATATGGGAAAACTGCAGGGTATTATCTCTGGCTTCATATAAATTCTCTATAAAAAAACACCCAAACAACAAACCTTTTTTACAATAGCCATAACTATTGAAATTTCTGTCAATGACCACTTTTTCTGCTTTGTCCAATGAGACTCTCCGATACAGAATACAGCCTTGGGATCTATTTCCTTGAAGTGTCTTCCCAGTCCATACTGCAGCTCTGTTATTGCAATATCCATTTCTCACTGACATTCCCCCTCTTCACCTCAGCAAAGATGTCAAATTTCATGCTGCTGTATGGAATGTGCTAAAGGAAACCCATCTGTCGTTTATCCTAACAGCATATATCTGCTTAGTGGAACCAAACTCGAGCTAGCACAGCTTTGGTAGGGTTCCATTTACCATATTTCAGCACTTCACAGTTCACAACATAATCTTGTTATACGAGAGGCATAACTGACCCAAAATGCCATATGCAAAACTTGATGGGTTCTTTGGTAGGAGCATATCCAGCTTTCACAGCTATCATATGACATAAAACTGTGCAGAAAAAAGGTAGCAGTCACATTGCAGAATCTAAGATTGACAGCAACCCCATCTGCAACAGACTGGTTCTAAGCCAACCCTGTAATCACTGTGGAGAAACCTATGTTCTCCAGTCTGGGTCCCATGATACATGAAAATCATTGGGATTTATAATTCAATGCTAGTTAGTAGACAGTTTAATAGACTTGTATATACCTGATACCACTTTACATTTGCCTCTTCTTGTTCCAACAGCTACAAAGATTGAATAAATCACTGTTGTTTGCCAAAAGTCTGAATACGTGATCCACTGGATGTGCAATCCAACCACTGAGTATAACTAAACAAGTGTTCATAGCTGACCTTCTGCACGAATGTGGAAGGGCAGAAGTGATCTCCAGGATATCCTACTTGGGGTACATCAGGTACTCTTAAAGTGACAGGAACTTCTTCAGTATCAATACAGAGAAGTGAATACCCTAAGGCAGACAGGACTTCCACATTCAGTCTTCAAAATACTTGTTAGCTGTAGGACTAGACTATACACAAAATATACAACCCCTTGCAACAACATTCTCATAAAGATTCTAACTGAAATTTGATTTTCTTCTCCCAGACTGTGCTGGATGTTATTTCTTCCTCTTCCCCAAATATAAACAGTTGTTTTATTAACAGTAAGAACTGCTTTCTCTGTGCTGGTTAAGCCCATCAAGATCATACAAAGCTGCATTTTCCATGTTGTCTCTTCTAAAATGTAAGATCTCAGGTTGCAGGAAGACGTTAAGTGTCTTAGCTCATTTATACACTAAACTAATTAATTCTCCCCTTCTATATGTTGATTTCCGCTTTAATGTCCTAACCTAAGACAGTAAGCAAGTACACGGTACAATTGTGAAAACTTCAAGATATGTAGAATGATATAGCTTAAATATTTAAAATTAATTTCTGCAGTCATATCTCCATGTGCCATTCATTCATGCAGGACTGTTTCCTGCTGTGCACTGTCAAGTGATTTTTTCAGTTCAGTTTTTAAAAGGCTCAAGCCATGGTGAACTCACTTCCTCTGAGAGACTATTATACAGCTGAACAGACTGTGGTGTTTGAAGACTGTCCTGCTATTAGCTATGTACATAAGTATGTAATGTAAAATCTGCAGCTATAGATACCCTGTCTTTACCAAGGCAGAGCCTTGATCCTATGTCAGACCACAAATGTATGTATTAAGCTGGGCTTAACAGATGTGAATATCTGTCCTTTTCACTTGAGGAAAAATTCTGTGGCCACTATGCAGAAACTCCAGTGCAAAATCTCATCTTCCTCACCATAGCAATTACATTCAATGGTACAGTAGAGGGTCTTCTACTTTCTTAAACCTCTTCTGAAGCCTCAGGTACTACAAAAGGTTTGTTACCATGAAGAGCTGCTCTGAATCATTAGCTTGAGAGAGTTGCTGACATGAGACACAATCAGAAAGATACTCAGCTCAAACAAACCACAGTAGGGTTTTCACGCTCATTAATCAGATTGACTAAATTTGCTTGACCACAAATAAAACTTACAACCTACTTTTTATGGTGGCTTTTCAGATTTCAAGACAAATAAAAAGAAGCACATTTGTAGCACTCAGTGCTACAAATCTGGACATCTGCTATGAGGTACTGTCTTATGAAGACATGGATTCACCTACCCTAACCTGAGCCCACATAATATGTGAATAACCTTTTCTAAGTTGGTTGGGGTTTTTTTCCCCCACCATACTGATTATAAAGAAAGCCTACAGCTACTGGGTTCCTAATATAGGTGTTACAGTGATAAGGAAAAAGTACAATGTATTAATCTGATCCTAAATATCTGCAAATCTCTGGGACTGAAGCCTGTCAGATGAAATGACCCGCAGCAGTAACGGTATCAGGGAACAGTTAGAAAAACTGAAGTACCTTTTTTCCTAGAATTTATTTGGTATTTTATCTTTTTTTTAAGCCAGCTGATATCAGTTAATTCTCATCTATAGATTGTTTGCAACAAAATACATACTCAGTAACACACTTCATTAGGATTTATACATTTTACAGTAGTAACAGGCCCACTTCATCAAAAACATGGTTTTTTTCAAATGAATGCAAATTTTACGTGCAAATAATTTTGTAGGAGTTTAAATTTTGTATGCAATTAAAGAGTTTAAATGCTATTTTTTATCTTTCTAGTATACTGATATGAAAGTACAGGGAAGACTGAGAACAAGCTCCAGATCTTTTATCGTTGACGTACCTCCAATGTGTCTCCATCTATTTCTCCTTCTAGTTCCAAAGTACTGCCAACTCCATCAGACAAAATTTCTTTCACCAAACCACAGAATCTAAAAAAGCAATAAACAGCACAGGATCAAAGAAGAATATCCTTTTGAAAGATTAAACAGATTCTTCACAAGGTGGGCTTTGCTTTCAAGCTAATAAACTGACTAGCATGTTCATAGGTTTCTTTCATTACTTTCTCCATATTTATCCCATTTTAAATGATGAAGAACATCAAAAACACACTGAAAAGCCTCATTATTTATCAAATTATTTTATTTGCTGTAGCAGGACTCAACAGTTGCTTGCTATTGTAATTGTATAGTAAAATCTTGGTAGATCCAATACTCAAATACTTTTGCTGTACACTTTTGGTTGCAAGTGTGATTACTTGGTATTTCTGAAAATCAGATGTTGTGGTTTCTTGTCAGACATTCAGAAAGCCAGAAGTATAAAAGTAGTAACATGTTTAGAATTCTCTGGGGTGGAGATCCTTAAGTACAGGAACATTTTCCTCTAGTTCCCCGCCTGAGCCACTAGCTGTTTTCCAAATTCTATAACACATGGTNAGTTCTCTGGGGTGGAGATCCTTAAGTACAGGAACATTTTCCTCTAGTTCCCCGCCTGAGCCACTAGCTGTTTTCCAAATTCTATAACACATGGTAGAATTATTAAAAATTATTATAAAACATTCACATCTCTTTTACTAACAGAGACACATCTCTGAAACAGATTCCTGTAGTGCACTGAATAAGGCATAAAAAAATGCAACCATGTCTCATAACACACAAATTGCAATGCCAAATTAAGACTGAGGAGGTAACTATTTTAGAGTTTCCTATCCTTTATGCAACGCACTCTACAAAGCTGGTAATTTTCTTTAACTGAAGTTTGTTCCATGTAATATACAAATAGTAATTACTGCAATAAAAGTGAATATAGCATTCAACTCCAAATACTAAGTGTATTAACAACTCACTCCTACATCATTCAGAAGGTTTATATGCAAATATCAGTCATAAGGAAGAATTTGGTCTGTAAAGATTTAGGACTGAAATTCAGTTAGCCTGCTTACTGTTTGGAGAAAACATATGATCAGTAAATATCTCAGGTGCAACAGTAACACAGATCTGTGATACAGTATAAGTTAGAATTTTATTATATCTAGTAGCTCTTAAATCAAACTGAACAGGCACATAAGGGAACCTAAAACAAAGTAGAAACTTACATGACATGGTCAAGATACACAAAAATAAGATAACAGTTATAAATTAGAATAAGTTAGGTAAGCCTTTTCTCAGACCAAGTGACTTGTAGATAAACTAATTAGAATCAGACAAGTGTAATGGGAGATCATCACTTTAAACATCACTGTGTTTAGCTCAATGCTTCTTCACTGAGAGAAAGTAAGTGAAGAAATAATTATTTTGTCAAGCAAAAATGTCATCTTTCAACCTTTACTAAATCAGTTCTATTTAGAACATAGATCAGGCATGCAACACTCACACAAACTGAACTCACCTACTACACTGGATTTCTGTAGAAAAGTAGATCTGAAAGTCATCAGAGTTGTCATGGACATACAGAAAACAACATCGTTCATCAAACTTGGAAATGCTGTAAAATTCACATTAAGAAAGTATTATTTTGGATGCAACTATTAGAAGAAGTAAGTTAACTTTTTTGGATTATGAACACTTAAGAAACATCTTTTTCACAGTTAGTTACCTCAGCAAGGCAGATTATATGTATTTTCTTTATAACTAGGAGTTTTGAGTTTGTTTATATATTCTATAATCCTACCTCCAATTTGATAAATAAGCTACTGTTTACTTCAGTAAAATACTAGTTTATCTGAAGGGTACTGAGGTGAGTTTGTTGTTCACCTCCACTTCCATTTTTCCACAGTTCTGTCAGATTTCTTGGTATTTGATAACACTTCAATGGAAAGTGAATTGTTTTGACACTAATTCAGCTATCCAGAAAGCCTTTCTTTTAACCTTGAAAAGTATTTCAGCTTTTTATTCCATTGCTCCTACATTAAAACTGAACTGGGAAATATAAACAGTTAGCAGATTTTCCTCAGTGTATACTTTTTATGGCCTTACTACTGATGAATAAGTGCCAGAATGACCAATATTTACTCCAAACTGCAGCAATAATTCTGACAAAGGGATTATTTATCGCATATCCTGTCTTGTCAGTGCTATATATATATACAACCCATCTAAATGCACTGAAAAGTGAAGTGTCAAAAGACAATATCAATATGAAAGTAAATCTACAAATTAATCTCTTATTCCAAACACTTGCACTTCAGTATTATGCTACACCATGCCAAGTTGTTATGCTTGTTAAAGGTACTTTTTGCATCAAATTATTAAAATTTCTTGGATTCCTGCACAATCTGTAAAGTCAAACTCTTCAATTTTGCTTATACTCTATTGAGCCAGTTAGGTAAAATGACAGTAGACTATAGTAAAGTTGCTGCATGTTACAAGACCAACTTGTTGAAACATCATTAAGGGCCACATGGAAAATGCTCCAAAACATGAGAATTTCACCAGAAAACTTTTATAGAAATATGTGAAAATACACTTTGCCATTCTGTAGTTTCATTCTGGTATAGTGGTTTCTAGCCTAACAAGACACATACCAGACATGAGAACTAAGTGACAAAGCAAGATGATTTTTCCAAGGGCAAATACAGGATAGACAAGACAATATCTAAGCAACAATACTGCATTATAAACAGTATCATGTAGTATGTAAGGTGAGCTGTTTAGCATAAATACAATTTAAGGGTTTTGATAGATCACATGTGAACATATTTTTTTTCTAAAACTAATGCAATTTAAAAAAAAAAAGTTTTAAGTTGTCACATACAAAGAAAACATCTAATAAATTTTAAAAAGACTGCCTCTTTGAGCTTTATAATCCCCAGAAGTGATTAAAAATCAAAGCAAATGAAATGAGTTGCTTGCTTCCATTTGATTAAAGTTATCTTTCTCAAAGATTAATTTCTGTCCATTGTGTTGACTGAAGGTAATTAATATGGTACAGAAACTTCATGCTGAGTTATGCTCAATCAGCTCCACAGACTTCAGTAATGACAACTTCCCATTCACTTGCATTGAAGTAGTAGAATAAAATATCACATTTAAACCTAATCCTGTTTCTTTTTAGAAGAAAATACTGGAGTTATGGTAGAATCTATGTCCAAATCCACAACTGTAGGTTTTCACAGCAACCACCACTCACATTATTCAGAAAAATACTTCTTCACTGAGTTTATTTGCTTAGGCAAATTACACAAGTTCAGGGAAGACAAACCTGGGACCTAAAACTCAGGTGCTTTGATTAAAGATCATAGCCTAGAAGCCCTTTACTTTCAGAACTACAGAACTCATTAGCTATCTGAATTTATGCCTGTACTTGAATCAGAAACTTTTTCAAGCACTTAGGCTTATGCACTCACACAAGCAGCCCCAGACAACAGTCATTTATGCCCCAAGAAAGGCCAGATCCACCAATGCAGTGACTCAAGAACTCAGAGAGAAGGCAAAAGTCCACCTTGTGTTCCCTGTACTTACAGCTCCTTTGGTTCTTAGCTGCAGCCTGCATAATTCAGACAGAGAGCAAACAGGTTTCATTTTGTTTTCTCTCCTAGTGTTCTGGTTCTCACCTTTCTGGCAGCAAAGTGGCCCAACTTAAGATATATAAGGCAGCTTCTAAGTGTAGTCATGTATTTTGTAGTTGTTAATATCAAATGCGAACATTTTCTATCCTCTCAGAACAATCCTGTTTTTCTATGTGATATTCTGCTGTACTTAATCTTCTTTGGCACTAATATTTTGACCCATTTAGTCATGCCGAGTGTTTCCAGTAATCTAGGCATCACAAAATGGAACTATTTTAACTATTTAAAGGCTAGTCCTTGACAAACTCGACTAGTAGTCTCCTTCCAGCTCAAGAACTCTTTTCTGTCCTTAGCACAAACTATGTCCATGCCTCATTTAATATTTCTCTAATAATCCAAGTTGCATTTCTGAATTCCAAACAGAAAACAGATAACATGGTTTCCTTTCCTTAAAGGAAAACAAACAAAATCTTCTTTCACTTATGGAAGGAAGTGAGAAGAGCTAAGGGCTTTTCTTTCCTTCTGTCCTCCAAGTTTTTAAATGCAGAAATGGCAGTAACTTCACATGATTGAAAACAGGGAAGTCTACCAGAGAATACACATGTCCACACACTCCTCTTAGATGAGTATTCCTGGAGAAACGTACAGCTCTGTCCTTGCATTGAAAGGCAAACTCTTCTGTGTTGACATTTCAAGGCAGGTTGGACAGAACAAACTTTTATAATAGGCAATGCAAAGCAGAGATTTAAGGTAGAATCCAGATTTCCCACTTAGGGAAATACAAAATATGTACAAAAAGACACAACTGTTTTCTGACATACCAACCTTATTCCCCTAATGGAAGAAGCTGTAAAATTCCATTCATGAATCTGTTTCTGTAAAGAACAAAGAGCTATAATCCTTGAGTTATTATTGAAAACAAAGTCACAACACGGTAAGCAAAAGAATGTTCTTCCAACACGTCTCTTTTTCTTTCTTTCTTCTCCCCCCAATTTGAAATAAGATTGATATATGGGTAAAGAAGTTATACATACATTGCTGTTTTACTCACTTGAGAAAAAATTTAACACAAATGGCACAGGGTGGAAATAGAGGCTGTATTTCCTCATGTAAAATTAAATTTGAAGAATAAATTGCAAAGTACAATTTACCAAACATTGTGTTTTGACTTAATACATCAATTTTATATCATTTATAATTATTTTACATCAATTTATAATTTCATATTAAACATGGACTAGACTATGCCCTACTCTTATCTAGGCTCAAAGGCTCATATTCATACATCTGCCTCAGAGGTCTCGAGCCAACAGCTTTAGCCTGGGGAGCACACTGGAGGGCAAAACAGAGGAAGGACAGCCTGTGTCTAGGACTGTAGCCCTCCACAAATCCATAGCTAATAGTTGCATTTTATTTAGCAATGCCATATATGCACTAAAAGTTTGTTCCATAAAGCAAAGCTGTGTCAGACACATTCACTTGAAACAGAGAAGTAGAACAGTGTTCTGGAAAAACTGTTCACAGACCCAGGTAATTATGTGGTCTCGTCTTACTCCAATATGCTTCTTTTCCACACTTTGACTCTCTACGTTTTTAGTCTATTCTTCACCTGTGTTGCTCTGATATTAAGAAGGGGCATCAAAATACATTGCAGATTTCAAGTTTTTCAATTGAAACTGAAATTATTTCTCATTTTTAAGAGCTTACACTGTCCATAACTGTGCCTACTCCTTTCCTAACTCCCTGTGCCTTATCCAATAATCCAAGACACCGAGTATTTTATTTCTTGACACTTATTTGTCACAGGCTGACATTTTTTCTAGTTTCCAATACTGTAACTGTAAAAGTTTAATATGTCTAAAATATTAAACACAATATTGGGCTTTATCTATACTTTTTATCTAACTTTGAGCTGCATCTTAATAAAAATCACACAATTCTTATAAGAAATATTAGGAGCAGACTGAATAACCCAAGCAATTCTAGGAGACATGGTCAAGAAAAGTTAAATCTGAACTAGAGGTCAAAACCACCTCAGTTCTAATCATATTCCCTCCTTTTAATTTCTCTGTAAAATATCAACTTTTATATCTGCACAAAATATATACTGAGGCTTGTGCTTCATAGAAATGTAGCAAACTTTAAATTATTGCCAAGTACTCCAAAATCTACATATAAAAAAGTAACTTTAAGCACAATGAATCACAGTAGACTTAACACATCTGCTGACAGTTTTACCATTTCTGGGGGAGAGACATGCCACAAAGACAGAGATCTCTCATCTGCTTCACTGTTGATTGAAACATAGGCAGGCTGGTAGACTTTAGTTGGTTCTATCACCAAAACCTGAGGAGAGAGAACATTTTTCCTTAATAAACCAGCAGCTAATACGCTACAGTAGCTTCAGATGCTCCGATATAGGTAATGGGTAATCTTTATGTCAGGCCTAAAAAATTTTCAAGGGAGACAGAAGGGCAGACAAGGCAGGTAAAGTCTGTGTTCTTATGTACAACAGAATAGTATTATCACAATTTGTTATAGGAGTCTTAAAAGTATTTCTTAGAATACTTTAAGGGTGTTGGGTTAAATTTTCTTATAGCATAAAGATTAACAGAATACAGGGGTTTGGTTCATGCAATGAAATAACAGGCAGTTAAGTTTGTAAGTATTGTGTTTAGAGTCTTCAGTTCTTGTAATATCCTATCCAGAAACATAAAACATACAAAACTTGTTTGGACATAACATCTTACTGGAAATCTCAGTCCATTAGTTGTTTCTTTCGTTGCCTCAAAAATTATATCTAGCCAGAAAGTCAACCTTTCTTGTCTAGGAGAATGTTCTATGGTGAGTTTCTTGAAACGCTGAATTAACAACAGATTCTGAACTAATGATTTCAAGTACCTAGAAGATATTGAATTAGTAAATTAACAGAGAGAAAACAAATTTTGACCAGATTTTAAACCCACTTAACTGACTTAGACATCAAAAAAATTAACTGCAAAATTAAATGTACTTTAAAAGCTATCATAATGGAAATTATAGCGATGTTTTTTACAGATTTCTGGAAAGAATAGCAAGTTTAGACAAAACTTTAAGTCATAAGCTCACATGGATGTTCAAGAACAATAGCTTTTTGCAAAAGGGTGTAGTTATGTGAGTAGTTACACAGTGATTAGACAGAATATGATAAGATAGAAGATGGTGGCGGAGGGAAGCAGCAGCTAGCTAAATTCTGAAAACAATGGTTTCACAATCTTTTCACAATTGCTTCACATGAATCATTACTAATTTCCAAACTCTTTCTTATAAAAGATCTTCCTCAATGGGATATAAATTCAACAATGATGGGCAACTTAATTTCTTACCTTCCCCCTTCCTTCCCATAATAAAAGAACAGAGTATGAAGTACGAGTTACAAACAATCTATGATAGAAAAATCCAGTTATCTATGTGACTGCAATGTTTTTCAAATTTGTGTATTTCCCCACAGTTGTATACTTGAGCTACAGCCTTCTACCACATACCACACTGGAGGTTTCAGCTTAAAAAGTTTCTCTGCTGCTTGTACTGCTTTACCAACATCATTAGCCAGCATGCTCACACTGAAGAACTGTCCCACATCCCAGTAATTGTTCATTTTTTCTAGGCTTCCTTTTCTTCCCAATAAACTGTTTAACCGTACACCTGTAAAATTTCAATTAAAAACCATATTTTTCTATCAGTAAAACACTAAATAGTGTTTTTACGGATGTCTATCAGTAAAAGACTAATTTAAGACTTGATTAAACCTTACTGATGAAAATAAAATGGAGCGAGTTTTCCCCAGAAAACAACATTGGCCAACACAGAGGCTGGATCTGCAAATAACACCCCCAATACAGTTCAGACAGTCAGAACTCCCCACACACACAGTGTTAAAAAACCTCTTGTGCTATCAGTCTGGGCTATCTTCCTCCTGATTCTCAGTGTAAGATGCACAAATACGTGTCATCAAGATCTGCATTTACTGCAAGAGATCCATGGCTAGAGGATCTACCCCCAGAGTAAGGTCAGGGAAATGATTTAAAGTCACCTTTAAGGTTCAAATATGCATTTTAGACAGGATTTGATTCCAAATATAATGTTCAAATATTATCTTCCTCAGAAGAACTGCATATCTGTTTCTATCATATGATTTCTTTGTGGATGTAGAGTGGTGTGTTTTAGTGGAAGATGTGACTATGGGCAGACAACTAGCAACTGTCCTGGTAGATCCTTCCAGGTGATACTTCCTGTGGATCTCTCAATTCAATGACAACAGAAACTCTGTGGATCCTTCCCTGGCATCCCTGAGGAGCACTGGGCCATGCTGTCCCTTCCTGTGTTTGTCCTCCGTTGGCGGTGCAATGGGGTAATCTCTGCGGTGCAGTAAAGGCAGTTTGCAGACAGCACTGAAGGTGGTCCTTCTCTGTTCTTTTCCAGTCTCTGGGTCCATTTAGATGGGCCACATTACTAGAAAGCTGCTCCAAGGTAGCAAGAAGGAAAGTGGTCCTTCAAGATCCCTGTGTTTTAGACTGCCATCCAGGACACACCACTAAAAAGCCTAAACCACCTTTTTCTCTATGCAACCCATGACTATTTTGTTTTCTTCACAGGGAGAGAGGCAGAAAACTTGTCTGTGGCACTGTGTGTGGATATTTACCTATTTTTCTCAGTTCCATTGAGCTTTCAAACTGTTGTCCAGCAACAAGCAGCAAAACTGCGAGGTTAATTCCAGAATATAGAGTTGATTGGAGTTCAAATCCTTTGCGATACCTGCAGAGAAGAGTCAAGAACTCATATCTCACTGTTTAGAAGAACTGAAATACTGCAAAGTTTTGGTAGGTATTTTAAGCTATTAATTTATTGTAAGGACTATATGGCTAGTTGGCACCAATGGTATTCTACAAAGAGCACTTGAAAGAAAGCAGCTTTTCATCTTAGCGTGAGAAAGAAAAAATTCTGCTTAATGTCCTGTCAGCTTGTGTACTTTTGTGAAAGTAAAACAAATTGGTTACTACAAAACTCTTGAATGCAACAGAACCTAATTTTATTATATTATTTATAGAAGAAAAGCAATGAAAATATTAGTCCTCAGTGCAACTTCTTAAAAAAGGCTGCCCCTTGTTTTAAAGTTTCACATTCATTAAAGATCACTGAGACCCAGCTGACCAAGGCTGAATGCATGGCACAGCTGGTGCAGGATGAAGAGATCCACCTGAAGCTTGTATGGGGAAGAAAAGGAGAGGGGGGATATTTCAGAGTTACAGTAAAAACCCATGTTGTTAACATTCTTGTATCAGCAGTAGTTTGTATGATGACACAAACATACCTAAATGCACACTATGAGTGCATATTCAAACCTTATTGTCTTAAGAAAATTCATATTACAGTTTATCAATATGTTTCCTTATATACAGATCATTGCATTTCCTGGGGATCCAGCATGGAAAACATCCTTGCACAGAGGACCAATGTAAATCCCATGATCTCACTCATACTTCATTTTGGCCTTGAAGCAGATTAATTGCATTTATTCTCTACAAAGACACAGGTGAATCATCATCACCCCAATAAATTAAGTGCATCATTCTGCATCCATGAGAGTTTATAAAGAGAAGAAAGGAAATACGCATCCAAAGATCTGGCAGTCAGGACCCTGAAAAAAAGACATAAGTAGAACAACTGATCTTCAACAGCCCTGCTTTTCAAAATCATAAGCAGAAGTCTGAAAATGTTTTAAAACAGATATTTTTGTGGGGTTTATTTCTGTTACCATTCAATGGCACGATCTCGACTATTGGTATCTTTACAGTCAGAATCAAGAAACATATCCTTGTAGATCCTCCCACATAAGCAAAACATATCTGGAGCAGGGTGATCACACGTCTGCAGAACTTGAAGCATAACTTGTAGTGCCTTCTCTCTGTCACCTGCATTATTTCTTCTGAAATCAAACACAGAGAATAAAATGAGTTCAGATCTGAAACAGTAACTGCGAGATAGGCAAATAACATTATCCCTTGTCTATCCTACAGCTACCCATCATTACTATATACAGACTTGACTATATATAGAGATGGCTTTATTTAGACTGATGTGTGATTATTGGTTGACTGATAAAAACCAAATGTATTCTCCTATCATGGGGCTCTACTGGCTTACGTAAGAACTGATTTAAGGCCAAAACTCCTCTATGAGAAAAATCTGCCATCTACTTGATTCCTTTTCATACAGGCAGACAGACCCTACACATCCTGCAATGAGAAACAAGAGCTTGTTTAGTGTTTGTTCCTGACAATATACTTAACAAAAATGGCCATATTAAGCATTCAACCTGACAGATCATTCAGCTATGTCCAAGATTTGTAATCTTGATCCAGAAACAATACCAGGAAATATCAACTAAGTCCAGAAGAAACCCGGTCAATCCAATTTTAGTCAAAAGAATGATGCAGCTCAATATGGAGCCTTGGAACTACAACAAGAATTAAAGGGTGAAACTGAACTGTATTTCTTTCTTCATCAAAAATTATTCAGAGTAGAAAAAGATTTGGAAGACAAACAGTTGTTATACAGCTTCTTTTGAAAAATATTTAACAACGGCATCAGCAAGAAAACAGTGATTAAATAACATTTCCATTCCTTGTTATTATTAAATAATCAGAATTTTTGTCTCCATTTACTTTGCTGTTTTTCTAAGTAAGAATTCAATATTTCCTGCAAAAAGTCAGTTATAACAAACAAAAATGTCTATTTGCAAGAGTAATGCAAATACAGCTTAAGAGTTTAATAGCCTCTTCAAGACTTTTTTTAATCACTAGAGAGATTTAAAATATTTACCAGCCTCTTTTCAGAACTGTTTACCATTTTCCAATCCCTACCTAGGTATCCATGAACAGGCTTACAAGGACTATGACTACTTTGTCAGCAATACCAGTAGCAGATAACGGTTTCTGGTAAATTTATTACTTGCATGTCCCAAAAGGATTAATATGTACTGTGAAATAGCTCAGTTCCTTAGGTTAGCTGATGCAGTAAGACCAGTAACAACACATCTGTAGCAAAATTCAGGCTTCTGTGCATGTTATGTGATGGAGAACATCTAATAAGATTAAACAGATTTGTAGCTAGTTGTGCAGGCTTTATCCTGCCTTTGATGTCACTGGCAGAGTATAAACTTTTACAGTGAGTACTTGAATATTTTTTTAAGTATTTTTTCTTCAGACTAACTGCTCTGAACTTAATACCAGTCTTCTCTAATGAGCACACAAGGAGAAAGTTAGTATTGTTTTTCAGTTTTACAAGAAATAAACAGAAGTTAAAAAGCGTGGAGGTAAATCCATCGCACAGCTCAGCGTCCTCTTACCACACCTGTTCTGAACAAAGCAGATTCTTTCACTAAGAGTACAAAAGTTTTACTATTGTTAATATGAAGACAGAGAAAGTTGAGTAAACAGAGCTTAGAACAAAATTAGGCCCTAAAATGAAAGTCCAGCAGCTCCCTGGTCTTGTGTAATGTGGTCGCAGAAGCTGGCATGTATTCAAAATTCTGCTGAAAACAAGAAATGCACAACTAATACCTAACTTAGAGCACTTCAGCACAGAAAAAGAAAATTTAAAAATCACTGTTTCACACACAAGACAAACTTCAACTCAACTCGTCTTGTATGAGAACAGGATAATTATTTAATGTTAATATAAAGAGGTGTTATGTACCCATTGAAAAAAGCATAACTTTAAAGGAAAAATACAACACACAAAGCAAGACTGCTTAAAATGGGACACTGTGCAGATCAACATTTCTGGTCAAAGGATGAACCTGTACACACCAAATACAATAGCCACAGCATTTCAAAAGACCAAGCCCTAAAAAAACAGTGTGCCAGAGGACTCAAAATGAAAGACTTCTATCTCTTATAAGATAAGGAAAAAATTATCATTAAAAATAATTAAATTCAACAAAATTTAGCACATGATAAGTATACACTCATCTAACAGGATATTACTAAACATAACAGTTTAGGTATCTTTATATTAAACTCTTGTTTTGCACAGCAGCAGAATCTGATGCCCATTGGGCAGTACAAACCCAGCGTACCAATTATAGTAATTTACAAGTTTAGGAACTGTTTTCACTTTCTAAATCCCAAAAAGAGAGACCAAACCAACTAAAAAAAAAAAAACCAACAGAAAGACCACATCGTTTAGGCTACAAGCAAATTCTCTAAGTCGCTATGAAAATGTACTGTTGGATTTTATGCAGAATATGTTATGCTCGACCAAGATAGATTCTCATTTCTTATTTCAGACCCCACACTTTGTCAGATCTGTATGCCTGACAACTTGTAATTTGTTTTAAGTCACCTTGAAACAGGTCTGTGGTATTATCAATAGAGTAGAAGAGATTACCTTAAACCCTCATGGCTGTAGCAGAGACTTCTATTTTTTTTTACCCAATCTCAACTATATTAATTTTCCCTTGCTCCCCAGCCCCCATTTAAAGCCACAGTAGAGTAAATCACAAAAATGCATGATGGAGGAGACTTGTGGAGGTCATCTAATAGAATCTCCTTCTCAGAGCAGGTCCATCTCCCAGAACTAGACCACAGTAGCCTTGGCTTTGTCTGAAAAGCTGAATCTATTAAACCTCCAAGGATGGAGATGCTACAGCCTCTCCAAACAGGGAAAGCTGAATTACTGCATATGATGATGTACAGGCATGAGAAGGAAGGCAGAAAACGTTCTCTTTATGGAGTAAGTTGGTGCACCAGGAGAGACTGATTCTGCAAAGCAAATTCCCTGAATAAGAAGTTTTATAAGCCAGAGCAGAATCCCAAAAGACCATTATAGAAAGGACCTTGCTAGTTCATTTTACTGCTGCTTAGTTACAGGCCGGTTTACACTGAAATACAAATGTCCCTCATGATATGACATAAACAATTCACTTTATCAATGAAATATAATTTCTAAATAGGCAATTTTAAATGGTGCTCTTCAACATACAATCTGTTAGCCTCTCCACACCTGGGATAAGATGCATCCCACCTTAAAGAAGTCTGCATACACACCCAGTGAAAATATGAGCTACACTTCATAGTTTATTTGGGTTTAGGGGGAGTAGTTTTTAAAATCATTAATCACAATCTGCAAATTCTTTCAAAATACAGTTTTACCTTTAAAAATATATTTTAATGGTCAAAAGGCTAGGGAAAAAAAAGGACTACTACTACAATTTATTTAGCAACTGTATTAAAACAAAGCACATGCCTTGGGAGAACTGCTCATACTACTATTTTTCCTCACTGTTTTCTTTGTTAGCACATTTTTACTTCTCTCCCTACACACCTTGCCTTGTGAAAACTTGCACAGAAACTGAACAGAGAAAAATCAGTCTAAATTATCTGAACATGATAACTGCAAAAGT
The DNA here is from genome assembly GCF_001604755.1 of Lepidothrix coronata. Lineage (NCBI taxonomy): Eukaryota > Metazoa > Chordata > Aves > Passeriformes > Pipridae > Lepidothrix > Lepidothrix coronata. Next base: position 212,047 of record NW_016690371.1, read on the forward strand.
ACTGCCAGTGAAGAAAGAGATCTGCAAGTAACTTCTAAAAACTAGGGCAATTAAGAAAACATCCTAGCGCTCAATAAAATATTGCCAACATTCCCCCAGGGAAAATGCTAGGAATTACAAAATTAAAACCATCACAATGTCTTTTGCAAATAGCCAGCACACTAATCTTCGGTACTGTGTGAAGTTTTAAGCTGTATTTAAAAAGAAACTAAACTATTAGGATTAGGAGAAAAAACTCAAATGAAGGTTTTTCAGACAGAAATCACTGTAAAGATTTTTTTCCTAAAAAAAAGTTGTCCCACAGGGCACCTTTGTAGCCTCCAATCACTTCCTCTACATAAGTCCCAGTGTTCTGCTGTCAGTTTTGTTTTGCCTGAGAACTTTTATCCTCCAGAAACTGCTCACTGGTTTGCTTGCCCATTTGCTAGTTTGCTCATTGCAGTGTTGCCACATGATTTATCTGTTTGCTTACTCTACCATGTTTCTTCAGTCACACAAAGTCTTCTCACCCTGGTCTACACAAGCCACTTGTATCTGTCTCCCTGTCCCGTCCAACTATCCACTCCTCCTTTACCTCTCTGAATCACTGTAGGGCTACAAACCTGATGAAAACAGCTTAGCACACAATAAATATACATTTTTAAGCATGTGCATATAAATACATATACTGAAAAAGTAGAACTGAGGTATGATCACGTTAGTGTGCAACTTCAGTTTTGTATCACATGTTCTGATCTGCTGCTCTCCAACCCCATCCCGCTGCCATATTTTGTCCTAGGCTAAGGGTGGAGTCAAACATTCTTATTCATGAGAGGTATTCAACTCTAACACTTTCCTCTGAAGCAAAAGGACAAATTGTAAAATGAAGCAATATCACTTCTTCCAAAAAACTCGATAATTTTTAAAAATTTTCTACCTCTCAGTTACAATACAATTTTTTCTGTCTCTTCCTGCCCCATCCCCACATCTCCACGCTCTGCTCTCCCTCTTGGAAAGCTGCTGCTATTCTGTAACTTGGCAACTTCAGTCACCAGAACTGTGGCTTGGATGTACAAGTCCAGAGGTACTCTCTGCTGCTGAGACATGTTTGCTTGTTTCTACGGGGAGCCAATGCACCACTGAGCACTAAGTCTAAAGGATGTGCTCATACCCTTCTCTTGTGTTATACTCACAGCATCCTCTATAGCTATTGATATTACAGATCCATCCTCTTTTTCTCTTTCCATATTTTCTTGACAAGCACAAAAATTACCACTGCTGTCTCAGGAAGTAGCTGAGCCACAAGTGGGTGGAAGCAGTTGGAATATTTAGGGAGATTTGCCACTATGCCTTTTCCTGTCGTCATCCTCTTCCCAAATATGTGCTATTGACTGCTCTCAAAAATAAGAATCTAGCTAGAAAGAACTATGCCTTGAGCCAGTATGGCCACCCTTACGCTCTTTCTCTCCCCCAGCTCTCAAACATCATCTAGAAATCATAGTCATATCACAGCCTCTCACCTGGAATAACACCTAGAACACACAGTAAAACTCAAAATTCTCTTTTTTTCCCCCTTTTTTTTTATTTCATGGTTTCTTTCTTCCCCCTCAAATCCATTCTCTTCTCTGAGTCCTTCACTCCAGTCGTTATAAGGAAGCCTAGTTTTAAATATCCCTAAAACAAAAAATGTTCCTGCTTCACAGGCTGCTTTTAACCAGCTTTAAAGAATTGGCGTGGTTAAGGAACCAGAACTACACTCAGTGAACCAAACCTTTGTCCAACAAAGTTAGTGGGAATGGATTTCATGGATTTCACCAGGACAAGACTTAGCTCACTCTGTAGGTAACAGGTGGTATAGTCTTCCCTTTTTCAGCGTTTTGCTCACATGTTCCCCTGTATGGTTTGTTTCCATCCATCTATCTGGAGAAGACTATATACTATAGAAAACTCTTTTATCAATGAAAGGTATTCACTGAATGGGATCCACCTTTGTTTCCTTTATATTTCATGTTAACTTACTGATTTGATTATTTTTAAGTCCTCTATAAGTAAACAGATTTCTTGAAGAGTAATGCACAGGGGAAGAAATCAAAGCAAAACAAGCAATTGTGACAATGTTTCCCATACAAATACTCAAAAACAGTAACCTTTTTTTTTCCACTCTATTTCTATATGAACCTTGTTTATCTTCTGATTTTAGCCTTGAAGCAGCTATCAATAATTAAAAAAAAAAAAACTCTGATCTCACTGTCACATTGCAGAAGTGTCAGTGAGACAACTTACTCTCGTATAAATACCACTTTTCATAAAATGACTAGTCTTCACATATGCTATTGTTTAATTATCATAATGTACAATATCTTTGTTTACACTAATGAGATGTAATTAATAAATTAATAATAAACTAATTTTATTAGTTATTGCACTTGCATTCTGATTTAAGACCTGAAACTAATTTTTGAGTTAAGACACATTTCAGTCATGCAATTTGATTGCAGAATCTTCGATATTTGAAACACTGAATGGGAAAAACAAGACCTTAAATTGGGCTTTGAGACAAGAATTAAATTTACAAGCCTGCAAACAGATATGACAATGAAGAAAAAACACCTTTTTTACTTTTTTTTCTTCCTCA
>NW_016690371.1:214670-288164 GCF_001604755.1 Lepidothrix coronata
TATACACTTCAGGTGCTTCATGCAAGCCAATCACATAAAATGAGGAGCCCCACAATGTGTTTTTCACTAAATCTGAGTAATCACAGAACAGAACATTTTAAATACCCCAGTGTTTATCAATGGGAATAATTTCCTATGGCTGCTATTATTCATAATTACCAGTGATTTTCTACTTGCACCCTGTTATGCCCTTCACCTGCTAATTGCATTTTTTTATTATTGTATTGGAATATGTTGCTTGTTAAAACACAGCATGCTGAGTTAAGTAGTAGTGACTGCAGCTGTCCTCATCTTTAATATAAAAGAAGACAGAAGTGCCTTGGAAAGAGACTGAAGTTTTCACAGCTCTGGCCTCACACTATGGCTGGATTTGGGTTTAAAATCTACTGTTTTGAACAGAATTTGGCACACCCTTTGGTTTCTTTGCAAGCTTCCAGAACTTAGTAACTGCAGTCATGGTAAATAAGGCTAATTAGAAAATAGTCCTTACACAGTGCTTGCCTCCCAGTCCAGGTGTACCAATGGACAGAAGCAAACAGCCATCAACATCTGAAACACCCGGTCCTCAATTACACAGCATACCAAAGCTGTGAATACAAATATTGAAAATATTCATGTCGCACATCTGGGCTGAACTTATACCTAAAGATGTGTTCCATTCTACGCCTAAATTAAGATACAATCAGACCTAAATCTCAGCTAGGAGGTAACAAGGAACAATGTCTTAAACCAGCCCATGTCTGTATAGAAGAGAGCACTCTCTGCTCTGTTTGTGCGTCTCTCTGTTTGTGCGTCACATCCAAATTAATTAGCTGAAGACACATGAACAGGAATGGCCTTTTGCTCCCTAGGACCCCTAAACAAGCATCCAGGAGGGTGATGTATTCAGATAGCCCTAGCTTGGAAGCAAGAACAAGCCTGTCATCCATTATTAGCCTCTGATATGAGACACGAGAGATGACAAATGGTCTGCTCCGAAAAGGAAAACAGAGAGGAAGACAGTAATCCAGGAGAGGGGCTGTGCTTAAAAACTAGAAATCAGCATGAAAATGTCTGCCTTCCCTACATATAATAGGAAGTGCTTTAGTACATTTCTGCACCGTACTCAGAAGCAGGCCCAGGCTTGCTTTGCTTATGATCCAAGCCAGCTCAGGCTGGTTCTGAGCCAGATGACATGCAGCAAGGCTGAAATGGTGATGAGTCTAAAGTAAAACATCCCTGTCCCTTACCTTAGCACAACTTGTTAACCCAGACCTACACACAACTGTTGTTCAGACTGGGCTTGTGTCCACCTGATGTACCAGCAAAGCCTCAAGGCACCCAGAAGCCTCAATCCTGTGTCCCTTGTCTGCCATATCACTGGCTCTGTGCAGCTCTGAAATAATTCTGACTTGACAATGCTAAGTGAGATCCACTGCCAACAGAACTCAGTTACAGAGTCCAAGAGGAAACAAATTAATTACTTTCTCTCTTAATTACTTTCTCTGTTGATTATGATCACTGTTCTAGTATACTTCTTAATGAAATTAAGCACACATTAACATTCTGCAGGGTCAGATACAGCTGCTAATTCTGTTTTGCATAGACTGTGTTCTGTTCCTGGTAGGCTCAATCAGTCATACTGAGCAACATTAATGCTGTTCTGTATGCTAAAAGTAATAGAATATTATAGGTAAACACAGTTTTTTATTTTTAAAGATCAACCTCAATCAATGATTCTTACCGATTCAATGCAAAAGCATAATGAAATTTAATGTTGTGTTGATCAGCCAGATCACAGGTAGGAAGCATTTCCAGTGTTTCTACCAGCTTCACCATAGCATCATAGTCCTGAAATTAAAAAAAAGAATGAAAGTAGAAGACACTGAAAGCAGAGGAAAGCACCACGAAGCTAAAATGTATCATAACTGTTAAGACAGTTTCTCAGGTGACTGTTCCTAAAAGAGTCAGTGAAACAGCTACAAACGCTGCATAAGGATAAACAGGGATTTTGTCTGTCCATGTCAGAGCTTGCCTCTTCCTCACCACAGTGCCACTGCCCATATTACTGAATGCCTCTAGCCAGTTTGACTGATTGCACTCCCAGCACCAGGAAGCAGAGGTGATGAGTCTGGCTCTTTCCAGCCTTATTAAGGACTTCTGATGAATGACATTTCATCGGGTTATTGCAGACTCGAGCACAGTTCACTCTGCAGTGTCACCCGATTGAACATCACTGCGGCTTCTCAGAGGTAACCCACATGTATATTGCTGAGGAGGCCAGTTTACTGGCATCTCAAATGGCCTCACCTTACTTAATCTGTTTCTTCAAGACATGTTTTGAGATGAGTATGTTTCTCAAGGCAGACCTTTTGAAAGAATGCAAATGATCACCAGAGACAATCAAAGTGAAGTTGCATAAAGTGCTGCAGGAAAATGCGCATCTCAGAATGGAAAGTTGGGTAACATCAGATGATGTGGTCACCCACTGCTCTCACAACCCATTTATACTTATGAAATAACCAACTTAGCTCCTGATGGAATAAAAAAATTCTGTAGAATGGTTGGAACTGTATTTTAAAAGGGATGTCAAACACACAGACTGTCAGTTTGGAAAGACAGCACACAGGCTTATTTAAAAAACTTACTTAAAAAATAAAATTGAGAAAAAAAAGGTGCAGTTATATTTTAAAAGCAGATTAGTGGTTTTTTAAATGATAGTTCTCAATTTGGGCATCTCTGGCCAATACAGTGGTCACAACAAATGCATTTTCTTCATTTCTAAATACATCTGACTTTGGCAGGGAAGGAGGAAAGGGAAGGAAGGGCAAACCAAGAGCCTTGCTTTGGCAGGGAATTTGTTCTTTTTATTTTTTTTTAAGGAAGTTAAAGATTACTAAAAACAATGGAAGAGACCTAGGGAAGGCACCTAATCTGTGTCTTTTGTTCATAGGCAAAATAAATAAGAGTCTCTAGTCCCTTACATTGCTCAACAGACAAGTCAAACTGTTAAACAATGCAACAATTGTGCCGATTTAATGGCAGCTTTGAATCACTGTTTAACAAACAATGGAGTACAGAAGAACAAACAAGAGAGAAAGTCCCATGGTGAAATAATCTTCCTTAGTCTTTAGGCACATACCTGAATATCTCTGTAGGAAAGCAGCAGGTTTATGACGATGTCAGAAGTCAGCACTTCAGTATTATCCATACGAAGTTTAATTCTGGCCAGCTCCTTAGCCAGTTCATCTCCCTGGTACTTCTCTCTAGCTTTTCTAATGTCATTTAGCAGTGTTTCTTTATAATACGTACTAAAGAAATGAAAGACAGACATCTGGGAAGAAGATTGTTAGATATTTCTTATGAAATCTGACTATATTTCTAATAAAAAGTACCATTTCCTCAGAGTAAGGTGCACATCAAATGTCTCCAGATTTTTCATTAACTACTTACAAATATTCCACCTTGCCCCATCTCAGAATGTGGGGCTCTCTATCAATAAGTTTATAACCAGGATTGTGAGGTAATTTTATCAACAGAGTAAAACTGGGGCATTTCTTTGCCCCATTACTGATCATGACAGACATGGTACTTTGCCTCTGTACCATAAAGAAGGCAGCAAGTGGGATAATAAAGTGCTACAGAGAGGAAAGACCAGTGTGATGTAAAGAGAAGGTACGTTATTTTATCATGAAAGAAGGAAAGAGGCTTGCAAACAAAGAAAGTAAAACAAAAGCTAGCCACCAAAAGCTGATTTAGTTGCAATCTCTTTGATGAACATAATACATAACGTGGGCAGGATCTATGTAAAAGCCTCCAGTAAGTGCATCTTATGTACACGAACATCAGTGTGCAATGCAACATCAGAGCTTTTGTAAAATAAAAAGTCTTATTTATATTACCAAGTATGGTAGGTATAAAGAGCCTGGACAAACTACTTAGGGGAAAGTTTATCTGGAGAAGGTTATGGAGTCTATAGTTCAGAAGTTAGCAGATGTCATATGACAGATACTCAAGTGCATACAATCCCTTTCTTGTTTAAAAATCATGCTTTGCAAAGCATTCTACCTTGCTTAGCAAAAACCCTACACCTAAGCCTGACATATATAAGATATAATCAGAGCAGCAAGGTCACAATAAGCACTACTGGAAAGCTTTCAATAGTTGCTTTACTGTCAATGGAGGCTAAGTCTAATTCACCAGTCTCAGGTTTCTATCCAGCATTGGCTTCCACCAGGCTAATGATAATTAGTCCTTCTTGTGCTACCAAACCAAACCAAATGGTGATACTGGCTAATAGTTTTCAAAAGTAACCGAATGACTTAGGAATGAGAGTCTCACTTTCAAGAATGATGGAACACTTAACATCTTCAAATTTATTCAAGCTTTTGGCAGGAATGAGGTATCATCTAACTACATCTACCTCTTCACAGGGATCTACCACAACAGTATCTAATTCTGCAGTTGTACAAAAGCCTCTTTCAGGCATTTCAGCCTGAAAATGGGAAAGAGAAAAGAGGTTTTACTGTAGGACTTCACAACAGAATTATCAAACCCAAAATAACCACAGCCCTGGTTGTAACTGTCAGAGACAAAGCAGCTTTGGACAGCTGGTGCTCAGAGCATCATTTCGCAATGACACAAACACTAAATGGTACCAAAATTTACTACTGCCAAGGCCAACTGTGTTTATCTAGAAAAATAAACTTATCTATAAAAAGGTCCCCCAACAAAGCCCAGGGTGCTTGCTCTGCATGTGCACCCCAGGACTGTGGACACCCCAGCTGGACTGACGCTGGAGCCAGGATGGGTGATCTCTCTTTCTCTCTTTCTTTCTTTCCTTCTCTCTCCCCCTCTTCAATTCATCTCTCTCTCTTTCCTTTCACCCTATCCCTTTATCCAAAACCCACTGCCATGTGCTTGTACTAGGAGGTCAGGGACTACCATCCCAATTTCCATGCCAAGTGTGTAGTTTACTAATAATAAACTTTCTAAGCTTTTGCAGAGCCTCTGACTTTTGTCATTCCTTTCAACCATGAGCACCTGGGACTCTTGGGTGCTCCCCTCCTCTTCAAGGTGGGATGTCACAGTAGGGTCACTCATGGGATCCCAAGGGTGGGACCACATGAGAAAGGGAGGATTTTAGGCAAGCCTTTCACTTGGGTGAGATGGCAATGGGGAAACAGAAAGAAATCCAAGGGCCCTCAGCGCTACCTCATGCTTCAGACACCAGGAAAATTAAAATCTAGAAGCTCAGTCTCTCCTAGTGTTTTCCAGAAATATGTACAAAACAAGACCACCTGCAGAGTACAGGGTGAGCAGTGGAGAGAGACCTCCTTCTTCAGCCCCAATCTCAAAACTCCAACAGTCCCTTGTAGAAGCAGCTAAACAATATCCCATTTATTAGGTGATATCAAAAGGTTAATATTTAAAAATAAAACCAAACCATGAAAGTTATATTTGATTGCCCATTGCTGCCATATATATATATTTTATTTGGTGACAGAAAGGGACAGTGTTTGGCTTTGAGCTCTATGAAGAAGGTATGATCTTATCTCCTATTACAACCTCATGCACTGTAATTTAAACTTAAGCACTTTATCTTATCCACGGACTGCCTGTGCTTATTGGAAAGTAATCATAAATCAAATTGCAGGATAACATGGTTAGTTAACTGCAACAGCTGCAGGACAGGAATACAGAAAGTAGCAAAGTTAGCGGCTTCTTTTACCACTATATTAAGCGCAGCAAAAAAATAAAAAAATCAGTGCTACTAGAAATTCTGTATCTTTTTTGCATAACACTAAAAAGAGACTATCAAAGGTTCCTGAAGTGTATGTGTTGTAACATTACCATGATGTAACATGAACATCCTTGAGAAGGCTGAGAAACTTGTCCACCAGTGGGACACAAAGTGGCCCCAGGATATTGTCCCAGCTGGGCTGCATGTACTCAGAAGCTCTTCGTTGGGCATCACTTTCACAGCAAAAGTAATCAGCACAAGGTGTGACAATGTATGGAATAAAATAATAGTTGCCACTGGAAGCCTAAAATAAAAACAGGCAGCATTTAGAAAACAAATGAAAATGGAAATATACTTGTGTGTACACAGAATCTTTTGCTGTCAGAAAAACCAACCAGAGTAGTGCTGGTGCACTATGAAGTGTTAGTGCACTGTTTAACACAAGATTTGCAAGCATTAAAAGGAAATTTCTGTGGAGGAATTACAAATATTAACAAGGGTGATGAATAAGGGTCTAGGTTTGTTAAGGGACAATACAACAAAACTGTTCAATTTTTTTTTTTCATGTGATGTACAAATCCTATTAGGGTCTGTTACCAGCTAACCTTCTGTTTCCAAATTTTTTGGGTCAGACATGTACTGGTATCCTCTAGGCTCACTCTGTGCTAAGAAAGATATGATGCAGAGCTCCCCACAAAGAGAGAAATAGAGAAACATAGACACTGGAAGGACTATAGAGATGTTTAATCCAGAACAGTCTACAAAACATCTGCTGCATGCTACATCAAACACGAAACCAACCAAAACTCAAAAGCTGGAAATATTTTGTAATACATGTAGTACTTGTAACACAAAATTCTAGAATTAAAACCCAAAAAACCTTAATATGCAACATAAAATGTGTAAACTTGGTCAAGGTACTGAAATGGGAGAGGAAATGCCCTTCAGAGCCCAAAACCAGCAAGTTCAGAGTCTTCAAATCCTAAGAAAGACCCCAAAAAACAGACCACTGTGAACTTTTCCACAGCCAGTAGAAGCTGTATCCCATTTGAGCTACGAGAACTCCGCTGTTTAGAAGAAAAGTAAACCTTACATTTCAGACAGGAGCACTGTAGCATGGATCAGTATGATACATCTACCACAATCACCTACCACTAAATGCCCTTCAACCACCACCTTGGAGGTATCAAGGCACTGAACTTGTACAGCAAAATCACACCTTTCATTTTTTTCATATCATCTAAGCCTGCAGAAAAGCCATAGCCATTTAAAGTCACCTTGAACAATGGGAGAATGTTGAGATTGAGATGAAAAGAACGGATATGAAGATGGTACGTTTTTATTTGTATTAATAAAATAGACAAGAGAAGTAAATTGTTCACAGGAACTTAAAAATGTAGGCCATGCAGTTACTAAAAATACAGATAAAAAAACTGTATCAGTACATCCTGTTGCTGATCTGTGTTTGTGTCAAGTCACATTCCTTCCTTACAAACCCTATAGTACATTCTACATAATATATATTGGTACTACATTATAGTACCAATATAATTATCTGTTGGATTGTTATCTTTATTTCCTGCTAAAAAAGTCGGAAGAAGTGCAACCCTAATCACCAATATGTTGAAACAATTTAGTCCTAAGTTTATTCAAATAAACACTAACTTCAGCACAATGCAAAAGTTGCTTGTGTATAAACTCTATTCTTAAACCTGTAACAGCAAATTAGCTCTTTCTGCAATGAAAAAAAAAATCCATTTTGAAAGTGTGATGTATCTTGTGATGCAAAGAGAGCTGCAGTTATCTACTGAAAAAGCAAAGCAATTTTCAGAAAAAAATTAAATTATGCATGTGAAACACTGTATTAATCTTATCCAGCCAACATATCATCTACTTGACTTAGGTTTCTTGTCTTTTTGCATAGTGAAATCTCTGCAATTAAACCCACATTTTTATACATAACAACCCCATTTTTGTGTGCAGAAGTCAGGAACCCTGCACATATTTGAGGACATCACCTTGTCCGAAAAGCAATCAGCTCCAATTTTCTAGCTTCTTCTATCCAATATTACATATAATAAATTATAAAACTGCTTCATATAGACTGTGTGGCCTTTTTAAGAGAATCTTTCTTATCTTCATTACATAAAAAAGCAGTCCATCTACTTTTCTTATGCTAACAAGAGTTAGAGATGGTTGAAAATACTACCCTTGCTTTTTCTGATCTTCTACTTAGGATGCTGGTCTCTGACACCAAAAGCTAATAATTTTAAAAATAATGTCTTGTCATATACCAACTATTGCTTTTTAAGATAATGAATACATGGCTTAGATATATATGAAGTAACATATATAGCAATTCTAGTTGCAAATATACATAAATTATAATCTATAAATTATGACATTAATTGTAACAGAATTATAACTTTATAGCTTACAAAGGCTGTAGGTTGAGTTGGTTAATTTCAAGATTAGTAGCTAAGCTATTTTCATTATCTGATTTTGAGAAATTTTTAAGTTAAAAATTATAGCCAAGCAGACTAAAAAAAAACCAAAACCTCTCAACAGCTCATCTTCCAGCAACTAATGTATGCCCAGTATGCTAGCAATGAAACTTCTTTATTCAATCACAACATTTTAAAATCTACCACAAAAAGTTTAAGAACATAAAAGTTTAAGAACATAAAAAAAAACAACCCAGGAAACAACTGCAAGTAAGTTGAGAGAGGGACCTGTTCTTCAGCATAAATGGTTAAAGGAATTAAGCAGAGAGCCGTGCCTTTGCTGAAGAGCTGAAAGAGTGAGGCCCACATAAGACATTTTTAGGCTCTAGGCAACACAGGCCAAATACAGAGTGATTTTTGTCTTAAAATACTCTTCTAAACATTTTGCTAATGCTGTTAAAAGTGAATTGTTGACCTTAATAACATAAACAGGTTTTTTTTCAATTGTACTGCTACAGTTATTCCGATGCAACTGTCACTTTGTGATAGAGATGCTACACTAGAATTAAAGGTGGTTTTTTTCCAAATAAATAATTTTGAGTAAAATTTGCAGAGCCTAGCTAATAGAACAATTATTTTTCTTGAGCCATACTATTCACTTTGCCGCTCATTCAGGAGTATTAGGAGTGCTTACCCTATCTTACAAAGCAGTTAGAAGGAAAACACAGAGTAACAGAAAATGAACTGCATTCACTTGAGTCACAAACTCCTGAGTGTTCAGGGAGTTTAATTCACCATTGTCTCCAGTATTATGATTTTCACCATTGTTTTCTGTGACATCTTGCAATACAAGTGACTAAGCTAATATAAACCTCTAAAAAATACTTCCTCTTTTAAAGTTGAATATATGCTATATTTTTATGTAAAGACTGTAAAGAGAGATTATCACAAGACAAACACTCTAAATGCCTGGCATCTAGCTTGCAAGGACCACGTACTCCAATCACTCTGAAGGAAAGACCCTGCCAAGTATGATCCTTAAATTATCCTTATACATTTTTATAGAAACACAGTAAAAAGGATGGCATATCTATTCAACAGAAAGCAGATTTTAAGTGATACATACTTTGCCTATTAGATTACCACTGTGGTACTCGGGAGGTACTTGAACCCGAAGAAAAGCTTTGAGGTTGGCAACCTACTCCAAATTGAAATAAAACAACACAGAGGAAAACACCACCACAAAACACCATAAGAATCAAAGACAGACATGACACATGAATAAAGAAATAATTAAAGAAAGAAACAACAGAAAATGAATACAGATATTTACAGCAAGACTATATTTACAAGGCCCAGAAAACAGGTCAATACTTTGTCACCCAGAATGTAAGATTTCTCCTATCTACATGACATGTCTATACCTCTCCCTATGTCATCATTAAGATGCTTTCAAGTCTTCCATCTAGGAACCTGTCAGACTCATTACCTGATTAATTAACTATATTCCAACCACTATGGATCGCTTGAGATAGTAATATTTTTATCAAAACTAACTTTCATAAATAAATTTAAAAGACTTTGTTTTCATTATCAAAAGTAACAGTGGCATATTTTGAGATTAGAAGCATTAAAAGTAACATTTGCTGGGTTACTCATTGCCTTTGTGCTACTTTACATCCAAAAGAAAAATATATTTTATTTAAGATGTTCCTACTCTTTTATTCTGTGCCCTTTTACAATCTCTTTTAACACTTCTACTACCTAAGGCCTTTTTAGAAATATATCATTAAAAGACTGTATCATATAAGCTTTTACACACTGTAAAAATAATTAGAAAATAAAAAATATTATTACTACTTTGTAATAATATTTCTTTGGATTACTAAATTCATATAATGTAATCATACTTCAGAGTCTTGGCTCTCATTTCAATCCACTGGGGCTACTTAATTGGAGAATATGAATCCAAGTGCCAAAATCTTTCTATTTAGTTTTCTTCAATGTTCATTGCCTTGAAACCGTATATACAGTCTAATTTATACAGCTACTGAAACTCTGAAGAGACTTTCTGCCAGTTACAATAAAAAGTGATTTTTCAACATAAAAATTCCTTGTGGCAAGGATAAATTGCAATCCAGTTCCCTTTAGATCAAGAAGAATTTTTGCTAATGACTCCTCCATGGCCCAGACATTATTCTCTGCTTCCTATACAGGATTTAATGAAAAATAACTATTTAAATCTCTGAAAATACTTCATCAGGCCCACAGGCCTAAGTATACTATAATAAACCTTTTGGCTTAATAGCCAGCCTACTTTCTTTAAATACCTTCCCTGAACACAATTAACAGGGTTATTCAAATTTCTTCAGGTATACCATCAACTAAAGAAAAATTAACTATTAAGTCTTTCTCCTTATTGTTCTGTACTTGCCAAAATAATTTTTCCAGAGTGGAAAGTTCTAGTTTGTCTTTTCAATGCCTCATTCAAACAAATTGAATGGATCAAAGTATGTATCTCAAACCATGTGCAACTAATGCTCGAGCTATTGCCAGAAGGACTGTACATTTTGCTACCTGACTCCACCAATTTTTTAAAAGCCCCTTGTGCACGCTTTTCTTCACTCAATCTTGAACTTTTTATATTCATCATTCCTTAAAATCCTGTTGAAGGAGATGAAATTTCCTTTCTAAAAAATAGAAAATATAAAATATCAAGGATGGCAACAAATGTTTCATCAAAACAGCTTTCCCATGGATTTTGACCATTACAATGGGTTTGGGGAAAATTATTTTTTTAACCTTTTGCATTTGAAAATCCTTGAAATTTCATTTCTTCAGTAAACCAATGTTTGTCTGACATCTAAAAAAACTCCAAAGCACAAGGCCATTTTCCTTAGATACATTTTTTTTCCTCTACCCTTTAGTCCATTCTTCCGTAATGGCACAGGAAAAAACCTGTTCTGCAAGACTGCAAATTTGCCATTTATGTTATTGATAATAATTTTTACAGAAAATAGGAAGGTGTGCAATCCTTAGTAAAATTAACAGAAAATAGTCCTCAAAGCTCAGATGAGCTCTAGAGAAGGAAATCTAACTGATGGGACACAGAATCTTGACCTTGAATTTCATGCCAGGGCAAATCTTTCTTGGGACCTGAACTCCCACATCCAATAATTCTTTCCTTTTGCATTCAAGTATGCAATAAATTATCAATACAGAATTTTAATTGCTTGTTTAGAGGAGTCAAGTAGAACTGAATCATATTTCCCATCTTATCCCTGAAATCTTCATTCCTGCATGGTGGAAGGAAGGAAGTTCTCCTACTCTCACACTCTTTTTTCAGACAGTAAGCTATTAAATCTCTCAGACTCACACCACTGCAGCATGCTGCTGCATAATTTTCACTGTCAGGTCAGCTGTACTCAGGTCAAATCTCAAATGAATTGTTGACCTTTCTTTTTTCTATGCATTGTTTTCAGCTTTATGTACAGTTTCCTTGCTCTTGCCTCCTCCTCAATGCTGAATTAGAATAATATTTTCTTTACATGGAAAACATCCATTCTCTTCAAGGCTTAGTTGTACTACACAAAAGCAAATAGCCCCAGACAACACGCTAGTCATTCACCTTCTCTGCATCCTTAGTGTGGATCCACATCTGTTCTAGGCTAAGATTTTTGCACCTTTGTAGATGACTTGACATTTGCAGGATAAATAGCAAAGGTGAGGGCAGGGAAATCTCAGAGAAAGCTCCAAGCTACAGCAGCCAGCACAGAAAGTTTCACTCTTGCTGCTGGAACAAAGGTGTGCTGTGCCTGGTAACAACCCCAGTTGTTCCCCTTTCCTTACATACCGTGCAGATGCATGGAGATAGAGCTTGTAAAACACAGAGAGGACTTCTCCAGCAAGGATATTCCTGTGGCTACCACTGCAAGGCTTAGCAGATTGAGTATCTATCCTCTTTCCAGCACGCCTCCAGCCCCTGATGAAGAGCGCATTTAAGCTCTGTCTGCTGTTCCACAGTTACAGCAGAGGCATATCCATACTTTTCAATCAGGAAAAGTGACAGGAAAGCACAAAGCCCTAGTAAAGGGGTATTAACTGTTGTATCTAATATTCAGCAATCAAACTGAAATGGTTATCTAACTACATACTTGACTGGACCCAATAAATTCATGGCAATTCTGTGCTTCCTTGATAAGCACAGCAAGCCTCATTAGCAATTAACTTCAAACAAGATGTTGTCCATAGGGTTGTCAAATATTTAACCAAACAATGAAGCAGTGGCACCACATCGGATCAGCAGTAAACTGCAAACCTCTTATGACAACTCAGTGGATTGGAAAGGAGGAAAAAGCAATTGTCTGTTTGAAGTCAGCTTCAACTTAGAAAAACATTGTTTTAACCTATTAACTATTTAGCTTGCTAATGAGTTTGTTCTAATTTCTGATTAAAAAAAACTGAGGAAAGAATGAAATATTGGAGTACATTTATCTAATAAAAGAAAATATGAACGACTTCAAATAACACAAAAGGGTCAAGAATCCATACTTGATATTAAAAGTCATTACTTTTTTTCCTCACTGTATTTTACTCACAACTGTTTTCTTAATTTAAGCAGTTGAAGAAAGTAGATTAGGCAATCCCCCCTTTTTAAAGGAGGGATCAGGATCCTAGTTTAGGGATGTCTCCCTGCCCCTTTTGCTAGCCACATGGTGTTTACAGCTCCAATACCAGGCCCTGCTGTAGAAACCATGTCACTAGAACCAACAGCATAAAGCTGTTGGGGGGTTTAGGTTTGGTATCAGGAAAAAGTTTTTCACCCAGAGGGTGGCTGGGCATTGGAACAGGCTTCCCAGGGAACTGGTCACAGTATCAAGACTGTCTGAGTCCAAGAAGTGTTTGGACAACGCTCTAAGGCACATGGTGTGATTCTTGGGAACGTCCTGTGCAGGGCCAGGAGCTGGTCTCGATGATCCTCATGGATCTCTTCCAACTCAGCATATTCTGTGATTCTATCTTTTCTTCTCTTCAGTGTGAAGGTAAATACCTCCTTTTTTTGAGAAAGAATCTGCCAAAAGAGAAGACTGCAGGCTGCTAATCTGATTGCACTACGCTGAACTTGCCACTGTCCCCTTTTCCTTTACTCCATTTCTGGAATTCCCACCAAATAGCTCAGGCACAATTCTCCCTCTTGCTCTGGAGGGGAAAACACATGCCTGTGAAATTTTGGTCATCCACCAGCTGATGGACAGTAGCAATTACAAGCAAATCTGCCTCATTCTGAGTCCCCCTTAACAAAACTATAGACCAGTAAAAGCAGTTCCCACCACACAGGTCAAACTAGTTCAAAGATCACCAGACAGCCAGGAAGGATGACCTGCATTTACATTTGCTGAAAGAGATCTATCTTTAGCCTTAATGCAGTGCTGTGGGCCAAGTATAAACACTAGCTCAAAATAAACTGCTGTGACTAATGCATTATTTCTTCTAGTTCTCTTTTAAATTATTATCAAACTCTAAGACCATTTTATTATTTTATTCCTACTCTATATTGTTCTGAAGAAAATAAAAGTATATGGTGAACGGAGGGAAAAAGAAAGGATAAATGGAAGTTTAAGAGTTTTGCAAATTCAGCAGTCCTCAAAATAAAGTGTGGAGGATTTAATGAAAGTAACCACTGACATGATGTGAAGTATGACAAAATATACAACTGCATAAGATATGGTGGCATATTTCAAAAAGCCTAAAATAACACCAACATTTTATCTTAACTCAGACTTACTTGTTTGGTTTTACTTGCATTAGCGGTAAGAATATTTTTTGGGGGGAAATAAGCTTTTTTATATTTCTAAGTAAATTTGTAAATTTGTAAGGAAGAGAATGGGTATACAGTAGTATTTATTACATTAATGTAGTATTTCCATTTTGTGTTTTAAAATGAATGTGGATTTAATACTTACTGTGTTTTTCTGAGACACCATATCCTGTGGGGAAAAGAGAGATAATAGAGATGTTTAATTGTTTTTACTGAGTATTATTATTTCCAATAAAAATCACTGCTATACATATATACACGCAGATGTTTTCTTCACAGTATAAGTCAGATTTCCTGACACAGTAGATTTCCAGTAAAGGGATAGAACATCAAGAAAAGCCATAAAAATTAACAATTCAGCAAAGAAACCTGTTTGAAGAAGTGCTCAGAATATAAAGAAAGTTGTACTTGCCAGTAACTGGAGTTCGTCAGACTGGGCACACCCAGACACACTCTGGGCATCTGTGAGACAAAAGCATTCAAAGCTGGAGGGTTTTTCTCTCTGAAAGGGCATCCTTCAGATACCTAAGCCCCTTTCCTACCAGACTGGCACAGAGCAACACATTCCTCCTACACCCTAATTCTTTTCACCTTAAAATCTAAAGAAAGATGTCGAAACTGTGAAGCAGATGACAAACTAATGGGCATGTAAACCAGACCTCAAAGATTTCAGTTGCCAGTAAGTAACCTTCTCCTCTTTTTAGTGATGGATTACATGTCCAATGAACACTGCTCAGTCAAACTGAAGAGATCATCAGGTAAGCCATGCTACAAATATGAGACGTAGACTTCTTTCTAAGCAAGGTTATCAATATAATTTAATGGAATGTGCTCTGAAAACCTAAGGTCATTCTGCTTAGCAACTTCACATCTGAAAGCCTGAAATCCACTTGGACTGCACAGAAATGATCATGCCAACACACCCTTTTCCTCAACAACAGACAAAATATCATCTAAGAGATTTAGTTCTGCAAATACGACCCTCTTAACAGCCAGATTACATAATCTTCTATGTCCTCAGAACTAAATTGCTTTGGAAAGAATATTGGTGAAACTAAAGAGACAACTCCTGGGACAATTTCAGGAGGGGTCATAGGAGATAATCTACATAAAGTCAGGCTGCCTGAACTTCACAGATCTTCAGTAGAAGTAACAGTAGACCTGAATACTGCCTTTGTAACACTTAGGCTAACCGTTCCTAAGAAGTGTGCACAGCAACCTAGATCCAAACAAAGTAATAAATTCCTGAAGGGAAGGAAAAAAGTCCTGACCAAATTAGTCATAAACTTGAGAACAAAGAACCATCGGCAGATGGTCAAAAATACAGAATTACTCATTAACTTAAAACTCCTTAAACCCAATAAAATACATCAGAAAAGTGATGGAAGGCTTAGACATCTGAAATATCACATATCTGAAATTTAATGTCTACCAAGCTAAGCAAGTATCTCCAATAGAGCCTTACCTACTGCAGATAAAGATCTTTCTCAGCAGGAGAAATTAACTCTTCTGAAACTGTGTGAAATGTGTCATGGACGGTTCCTGGTTGAAATACCCCAAGAACAATCCCTGCCTACTTTCTGAAGTATTCCTAAGAAAGCTGTATTAGCATATTTGAATGCTACCCAGTACTGAACTGGGGTTCAGTTGCAGAAGAGATACCAAGGACAACAGGGTAGGACTGAACCCTGAACCAGTGTCCTGCTTAAACTACTCTAGCACTTGATACAGAAGATCTCTTCTGCTTGGTTCCAAGAATTTACATCGAGCTTTATGATCCCACAGTAACACATGCTAGGGACCTATATAGGCCAAAGAGGTCATGCAAACAACTGAGAGATGAGGAAGATATCAGTGCCATTGACAGAGGCACTGAAGAAGAGACATGAAGACAAAGATAAAGCTTTTCTAGCTTTATGTGACCCAGTCACGTTCCAGTGTTCCCAGGACCGCAGACTTGAGCTTTACATCCTCAGAAAAAAAAAGCCTTACAACTGACAGTGCAAAGACTTGCAAGTTCTGACAACAATCAATCTGAAGAGCCAATCAGATGGATGTAATCCTGGAGATCATTCAGCACTCCAGTTATGGAGCAGGTGCTTGAGTGTGTGCTTGGCACCAAGTGCAGAAATCAAAGCCATCCTCATTGGGCAGTGACAAATAGAAGATGATTGATTAGCCTGTGCTTGGGAGAACCAAGTTGATCAGAACATCTGAGCAACAGCATAAAAGAAAGATAGAAATGTGCTGATGAAAACCAAAAATGAAATATTTCATTGCAGTCAGGTGTACTACCAACACAGGATGAAAAGCTGCATTCCTGCCCATCCAGATTAGCTGGAGGAAAGGAAGACATGCCAGTATACCTTAGCTCATATCCGTATGGATAACCTCTTTGAGCAAGAGTGTGAGAAGCTCCAACTCTTAAGTTCTTGTGACTCCAGGTCACATGGAATGTGAATGTGTATGTGGACCACTGCAGGAAGAAACAAGTATGGGATACCAAATACATGAGACTAAAATCAGTGACATTGAGATCAGAAAAGATGAATGAGAAGTTGTGACAGAACAGAGCTTTCCTGGGGAAGAAAGAAGGAGACTTAAAATTAAGATGAAACAATATTCTTACAGGATCAAGAGAGGTTGGAGAATTCCAAAAAGGATTTTTGGACATTGATGGTGTGAAAAAAGCAAAGTAGCAAGGGGCAATAACTCAAAATAAGGAAAAAAAACAACAAAGCAAGAACACTGCTGCCCTCAGTGAAGGCAGCAGAAAATGGATGATATTAAAAGCAGAAATAGATGGTACTGAGAAAGGCAGAAACATCCACAACCTATGACTTGCATCCAGAACAGCAGTTTCAGGACTTAAGTGTATAGCATGTATTATCCTACTATAAAAATGAACGATAGTTCTATAAAAAGATTTGGCAAGGATCTCTTTTTTAATCTTCAAATAGCAATAAAAAGGAGATTCCTGTAGTTTTAGCTGCTCAGCACCTAGGGAATACAAACCTCCTCTGACAGAAGTGCTTCAATAATAGGAGTAGGTTGCAATACAGCCCTTGTTCAAGTGTCCTGATAATACGAACCATAACTTTTTTTTTTACATGTACTAAAACTAAGAGGGAAAGGAAGGAAAAAATCAGACCTGCATTCTCACTTCCAAGTCTAACCACATGAAGCAAAATCAGTACCACATTATGGAACCTTTCTTATAAAAAAGCTTTTATACTGTTCTAATTATTACCATTTTTGATAGCAACTGTTTCTTCTTATCATGATCCAGTTATGTAGCTCTCAGGAAATTACATTCAGTGGAAGTTTCAGAAAAACACAAACATTTGTAGATTCAGGTATTTAAAGATATTTCTGAAATGAAGCAGATTTTCAAGTGAGAACCTTACTTTGAGAGACTGAGCAGTGTCAGCATCAGTGTCATGGTAAAGTATAACATTATTAGCCATGTCAAAGCTTTCACGCACGCCAAGGTGGTAAAACAGTGATGGTTGCTTGGAAATATCACTCATGTCCACAACTGCAACATCTGAAATGAGAAAAGTGGAAAAGAAAATGCTAAAAAATAATAATCTTAAAACCAACTCTATTCTTACACAGGATTTAAAACAAATCCTGAAATTCCACGTACATTTGGGAAAGACAAAATCAACATATTCAAGTAAGGATCATTTCCTCATGGTAAATTTTAACATGAGAGAAGTAAATTATGCCATTCATATAAAAGACATGAACCTACTCATTAAATTATCACAGTGTTACAGTAACTGGGAGGCACAGTTTTTGGATCCTGCTTGAGGTTTGGAAATTACTGCATCAGGAATGGCCTAGGAGAAGAAGCGCTTTTGCACTTGCTCTCTGATCTAGGCCTGACAGCCTGAATACCCAATAGGACAGAAAGCTTCAAATGTTCAGATGGAATCTCTAAGAATTATAACGCAGAAGAAAATTAGGGAAAACTGTCAGACCAAGTTTATCTTGAGAGGCTAATGTTTGGAGAATGGGAAATTCCTAAACAGTAGAAAAAGAAATTACTGTGAAAGTTGACTCTTAAAAGCTACAGGCAAGATGTTGAAGATGGAGGGTGCAGGAAGGAGGGAATTCAACCAAAAGTAGCCAGAGTAAGACCTCCTCTGCTCTTGGCTAGTGTTCCAGTCAGAAATGGAAGTTAAAAAGTTTACATCAGTGGAAGATGAGCTGTACAGAGAGTTAAAGAGAAATACCCCATATTATGCAGAACAGCTGAGATACCGGTAAAAGATTCTGATTTCACCATTTTGTTCTCATGTAAATCTAAAGGCCAGTACAGAGAAGGGGTAACTGGAGGACACTTAATGCTGAGTTTTTATTCCTTGATCCTTATCTCCTATAGCTACCTAGGAAAATTTTGCTTTAAAGCTTTTTAAAAAAGGTCTGTATCTATATGTCTGTCTGCTTTCACCACTATGGGATAGACAGATGAATTTAAATCTATGTATTCATAAGACTAGAGCCTTGGCATCAAAACCACAGGATAGTCTGAGGCTCAAAACAGATTGCAGAGACTCAGTACAGCTGGGCAATAAATCCTACATCTCTGAAGGGGTACAGTGTCTGTACATATGGGGAAAGACAGAGAAGGGTGAGTTGCTAGTAAACAAGAAAGCTAAAAGCAGGTCTGATGGCTCAGACCCAAATGCAGCAGTCAGTTAACCTTGGTGTCACCAAGGTTACGCACCACAAGAATCAATAGTACATACTTAGTATGCAAGTTCTTGGAAAAACCTGCAATGAATATACACTCCTGTACAATCCCATCAGGTTATTCTAACATACCACATCGGGGTCAGCCAGTCCCTCTGGTTACTGTGAGACTCCTATTAAAGCATAAGGAATATTTTGAGTCCAAACACCTGTCTTAAGACCAAAACATCAACATTAAAGATAAAAAAAAAAAAGAACTAAACCAAAAGACCCCAAATCCCCAAACCCAACAAAACTCACAAAAAATCCAAACACGCCTTCCCCCCACCCCATCAAAGAAACAAAACCCCAACACAAAGTCATGGCATGAAAAAATCCTCTCATTCCTATGCAACCTCAAATCCTGCACCATCTACTGATGATCTTTCCAGTTCCTGTTTGGCCAGCTCTATACAGTATGGACAAAATTCTCAGTGTATTGCACACTGTAGAGTCACATCAACTGAGAGAGACTGAAGTAAACCCCAGCTCCATAAACCCAACCATATCTAGACTATCCCAATATTACAAAATCATTTGGAAAACATAAATAATCTATAAAACAAAAGTTAAGAGAAATTAACAACCAAACAGACAATCAAATACCATATAGGGAAAAATATTAGGAGCTTGTATGGTTTGCAGTGCTTGTCTAAATTGTTTTTGTGGAACCAGAGTGCTGTGAAATCAAAATCACCATCCTGGTAAGAGAATTCAGACAATGGGTTCATACAGTGTACAGATATTGCATTTTACAATACAATGTGAGCAATGATTTGTAACAGTGTTCACTGAAACAAGGCTATACAAAGTTCATTGCCACATCTGGTCTACAATGAAATTTGTCTTCTGTTGATTGCTGCTCCGTAACAATGTAAGTGGTATCAAAACCACATTAAATAGACATAAGAACAGAAGTGAGCACCTGCATTAAAAAGGATGATTATTCATCACTTAGATATTAATCCACACTGATAAAAGAAGATTTATGAGAATGAGTTTTTCTTGCTTGTTTACATCTCACAAACAGGTATGAGTAAGATAAAATACAATAAAAATAAAACAAATTGAGGACTAGCAGAGATGAAGATGGTATCACAAAAATAGGTATGCAAGTGAAAAAAAGCCCCAGGAAGAAAACTAAACGTTTTCGGTCTGGTCATGGAAATCAAGGGATGACACAGAAGTAAATGACAGCAGACAGAAACAGAGCATCAGAAGTGCTTGTGGCTGTGGGCTAGAGCAGAAATGAGAAGCTGCATTCCCACAGAGCTCTCCAAGCCCTCCTCCACCAGTAACAGCAGCAAGCTTGGAGCAGGGAGGAAAGAGACCTACTTACAAAGCAGCTTTACTAATGTGCTATTGAAATGTAGCTTGAGTCCAGTGGGCCCCAAAATAATGCAAATTTGGATGGAGAAGAGATGAACAACAGTAAACACTTATTAAAGAAGTAGAACCCTAGGATGTATCCAGTGCATGGAGTGCCAGAGCACAGTGTCCAGCGTTACTGGATGCTGGGTCTAAGCATGCTCCCCACCACTGCTGTTTTCAGAGGTACATCTCCCTCCTTGGTGTAAGGCAGTTTTGTGAATCCTTCAGTGAACAAAGCTCATACGTGCCACCACAAATGCCACAAATATTTCTGTTTCAATTGTCTTGGATTTTTCTTATGATTTACAATACAATTTTTCATTTACAGTTCCTTAAAGACAGACAGGGGCCCTGCACTTCAACCACATATTTAGTATGACTGATAAGAGAGAGATAAGAATTCCCTTAAACTTCCTGAGATACGTGAAAAGAAATACTATAACACTAGTATCTGCTTTGCACATCTCGATTTATGAATAAAAACATATGTCAATCAGACTTCATCCTCAACCCCCATCCTCCATAACAGGAGAGCCTGTTCAGTCAAATATACTTCTGGACTTCCCTTTCCAGATTTAGGTTCAACCTCCTCCATTAGATAAGCGTGAAGCAAAAGCTAATGCCAACTTTTATCAAGTCTGACAATGCATGAGAAATTTTATATAATAATGAAACATTTCACGCAGATCTAGATGACCAATGGATACGGTTCCCTATGTTCAGAAGGAAAGAGAGCGGGGGAAGGCATAGCCCCTCTGCAAAGACAGAAGGCTTCCAAGCGAAGCCCAAAGATCTATACAATGTATCAGACAGAGGGTGTGGAGGGGTGGGGCTGTGCTTAATATTGCATATGACCAATTTTGGATGATCTGGAACAGCACATTTAAACTCACTGCTTTTTTGCTGCAGCAGCAACTCATGTTCAAAAGAACATTTCCTAAGCATAACAGATATTTTCAATTCTTTCTATTCTCTCATAGTTGCGCATAAAACTATTTTCTTTCTGAAAACAGTTCATTTTTGTCACAAACCCCCAAACTGATCTCACTTTATTGAGTACCTGCAGTTCATTTGTCTGGGTTTTGTTTGTTTCCATCATAAAATGATTAAGCTATGTGTGTACTTTCAGTGCATTAAGGCAATTCATCAATATTCCTAGCACAATCTTGATTAGGTCTCTGCATTGTTGCAGCAGATGACACATAAATAGTTTCTTATACTACAGTGTATAGATTTTACTACTAGTATGTCTTAAGAGACCAGAAATGAAGATTTCATATCATTAATTGTGGTAAAACAAGTGACTATAAAACTTATAAATAATTCAACAGGGAAAAACATTATTACAGATGTTAAAACCACAGGACTTATTTCTCTGAAATGTACTCGAAGGCATCACATAACTTAACGATCTAAGCAAATCACAAGTCTTCACATGGCTGTTCTATGATTTATGGCATTGTTAGGAAAACCAAAAGGACAATTTTAGCACCAGGTTTTGGGATCTGTAAGCAAAAAAGTAGTAAATGGGAGAAAATCAATAAAAAGCCAGAAATATGTTGAAAGTTAAATAGAATCAAGGAAGCCTAACAGAAGAAAAATTAAAAAGAAGTCTGTACTGCCTTCAAATTCTAGTCTAAGACTCCATCCAGCCTTATCCATGTGAAGAGCAAGAACCTTACTCCATTATTATGGATTCATTATTTTACAGTATTTAGAACCTTTCTATACATAACTGATTTAAAAAAAAAAATCCCCAAAATTAACATGATAATAAAAACATTATTGGAGGAAAATGCAGAACTCTGTCCCTTGTTATTCACTAGCATCCTGCAAATTATGAACCTTCAGTTAGTATCGCTTCAGATTATTAGCTATTTGCATCAGTGTCCTTCATAGTTAGTAAGTAAACAAATGTGTTATTCCTTGAAATCCACTGGAGGAAACTCCCAAGTTCTTCAGAAGAACAATGACAAATAAAAAATCCTTAACTTCAGAATGCATATTCATTTTCTTTTTTGCATGGTCCTTTAAAGGAGAAAATACCAAAGTTTACAGGGCAACAATTATGGTAAAATCTGGTGTATTTGAAAACCAGGAACCCTTTGCCTCTTTCACTTAAGCTAAAGCAAAAGGCACACCACTCTCAACTTTAATATACCCCATCCTCCTAGAAACCAGGGAAGGGAATAGCTCAAGGCAACAAAGCACATTAGTAGTAACTACCAAGAGAACTACTGAAGTAATTTTTCAGCACAGTTTTTTATACCAGCAAACTGTCAGTGCCTTTCATTACATCCTAAGCACAGGCCAATGTTCAAGTAACACCACTGTCAACATTCGTGCTGCTATTGTGACTCTTATAATGAATCAAGTTTTATTAAAATCTTACTGCTCTAAAATCATGTTATTCTGTAAAAATCTGCTTATTTTTCTTAAAAAAAAATTGTTCCAATCACAATCACATTCTAAAATACAACACTAAAACTAAACTTGCCTTAGAAGCTAAAACACCCATGAAACATAAAGATGCAACTTTTTTTCTAAATTTAGGCATTTACGGTATTTCTATTCAACCTCTTCAAGTTTGCAGTATTATAGCATAAACTCTACTAACTTCATTGGTTTGCTATAGGACAAGAATTGGTCAGAAAAATAAAAAACAACTAGGCAGGAATGATTTATCCTGCAATACAGACTTGTATATATTATAACCACATTAAATACCATTTTAAAAACTATTTCCTCTATTTCAGACTAAGCTTAACTTCTTGTAGATTAAAACCAAGTGCTGCACATTTGTATAAATACTAAAATTTAAATTAACTGTTATAGTTTAGAAATTGCTTACAAGGCACCCTTAAGAAGGATGCTTGTTCTTACAATCCAATCAACTTTTGCACAAGAGTTCAGCTGTGGCTGGTGTTTGACTACAAGCTTCAGCCTACTCCTTACTTCAGAAAAGGAAACACAAGCATGCAAACTGGATGTCTGAAACTTTTTGTTGCAGCAAGGGCACTTCCGTTGGAAGGGGTTTTTAGTTCACAGGCCAAAGGAAGCGACTCAAAGAACAGGAAATTTAAGAATTAAATTAGTTATGAATCATCATATTAATCTGGGAAAAAAGATTTCCTTCTGTTCACAGATAGTAAGATAGTAAGCACCAAAGCAAAAAAAAGTTACATTTTCAGATTTTATTAATGACATCAATCACAAACTGGAGAATAAGGGTAACTTGAATACTGGCCAAATAATTTTTAATTCACTATTTTAAAATTTTTATTATCTTAAGAGAGAATTTGATTCCAACTGTGGTATATTATCCGTACACATACACTGACTATAAAATGAAGTACAATCTAAACCTAGATATATATCCCTTTTGACAGCTCCAATGGATTTGTTAAGTGCTTTAGGAATTCTGAAAACCCTGGCATCAAATGGCAAAAATTCTGAAATGTGTCTTTCTATGGTTTGTCTGTTTGCTCAGGAAAACAAAAGAACTGTTGTAAAGTGGCAATTTCAGACTTGTGTTATTTTACCAAAAAACAGGGCAACACCTCTAATCTGTGTTCTCAGATTGAGCTTGTCATTTGCCTTTTACTTAGTTATGGCTTTAATCTTACCTTCCTCTGCTACAGGTTTTATGTTACAAAATCATCTACTGGTGAGAAAAGCCACCACATACCAATATGTATCGATTCTGCTCCTCTGTTCCAGCAAAATGGAAGGTGACCAAAAAAGCGCATAACAACTGAGGGCCTTATAAAAGCCAACATTCTTAGAACCACAAACACAAGGGGGAAAGTCAGGCATTTCTTTTGCATTTCCTCCTTCCTGCATGTCAAATCTTGCTCTGGAAAGCAGTTTCACATTCTTCCCATGAATTCACTCTGCTCAGTGCTGAAGAAGTCATTTTAACTATGTATTAACTGAGCAGAAGCAGCATTCTTGGCTAAGAAAGTCAGCTGTTAAATAACTTTCCTGAAAGAATCAGGCAAATCCAGAGCCCAGTGATTAACAGGAAATTGAAAATCTTTAATTTTTCAGATGAGTCTTTCCACTATCCGGAAGCATTACTAACTGCAGCAATTCAAATGATTGCTTTACTTCACTTAACACACAACACATTAAAACTGGCAGACTCCCACCTCCAGAGACAAATCTGGGAACAGCTGTGTTAAGGAAAGTGGTCCAACCAGCCTTTGTGTGGAAAGAGGACACATCCACACAGAGGAGGAGGAGGAGGAGGAGGAGGAACAGCTGACACCCAAATCTGTTTCTAGCCATAGCATTTGGGTGCATATTAGAAAGTCCTTTCATGTGGCCCAGCGAGGCAGCTCCTCCTTCCTACGCACCTAAAAAGTCTGGAGCGCTCAAACTCAATCCTCTCAGCTCCCAAGGTAAAAAGCTGAAATAAGGCAGGTTTTAAACTACCAGAATAGTTAAAATTTACCAAGCAAAGCTGTAGCCTGGATTACAGCCTGAAAGTAGAGGTAACAAAGCTGGTGCGCTTGTTTTTCATGTACAGATCACAAAAATGCCCCAAACAGCCTCCATTCAAACCACTGGGAGAAGCCCCAGCGGCCTGAAATGGCAGAGGCAAGGAGCACTTTTTGGACAGCCATCCTGTAGGTGATGAAATGTGAAGTCCAAAGAAGCAGCCAACAGAATAATCCGGTGTAGAAGAAACTGAGGCACAAGTAGCCAGAGTGAAACTAGTAATGAATGCAACCAGCACAGTAATATGTACACAGAGCCTGACAGTAATGTAATATAGGTAAGAAATACAAAAAACGTATTTATTTTAAATATTTACTTGAGTCATAACCAGAAAGAAATTCTTGTGCTTGAGATGGGTTCTCACGTGTAACCTTTTGTCCTTTTGATTCCAAATACTAGCTTTGGCAACATTAGGAAATTTTAATGTTAGGCTCTCTTAGTAATGTATGACATTATAACATTCACTGGCAAACCCCACCCAGCAATATCAACTTTCAGCATACAGTGAAAATCAACAACCACCCAAAAAAACAGGACAGACAAGATTGAGGGGCCAATGCTCCTCTCTGGCTTTCATAATTCTGTACCAAAACCCATTTCATACAAACACCTCCACAACAGGGTTACATTCAGACCCAAACATTACAGTCACTAATCATGTTAGTGCTGTGGTGTTACTTTACAGTTGTACTCAGATACTGCATCTTTCATCTGTCCTCTGGTACATGGAACTCACACTAAGAATAGAACTAGAACATATTTTTCATGCTTCAGTGGCATTTACTGCAACTCAGGAGACACCAATATCTAAAACTACTCATTTTTCTAAACCATGACAAAGTATTTATGCCATATTTATAATTGATACATATTCCTTAATATCAAAATATCCATTCCAAAAATTGAATCACAAGAAACTGCGCTTTAAAAGGAACAGAACAAATTACAGCAGGTGAACAAAACTGCCAGTTCTAGGAGTTGATCTGTAACCTAAGCTCTCATTTGTTTTTGTGTTTTGGGGTTTCCTTATTCATTAGATAAATCATCTGAAACTTTTAAATTTTTTACCCTGCAATTCCATATTAGGAACTTTTTTGTTAAATGGAAGCAAGAATTCTTCCAAAAACCTTCAATACTAAAAGCAAAAGCTTTAAGAAACATTTTAGATACTTCTTAAATATAATTGAATTCACAGTAAAATTAAGTTTCAAACAAGGCAATATGCTACACTAAGAAGGCAATTTTCCTGATCCAGAAAAGCGAAACTTGTGTCAAGAGTGTGCCTATGCTTATTATTTATCTTATCTTTAAAGCAAGTCTCTCAGACTCTGCCAAAATCAGAATACAACCACCACCCACAAGAACTGGTGTGGGAAGAAAAGCAATGCAATTAATGTAACACATAGGGCATCCAAACGTAGAATGCCTTTTTAATGCTTTTGCACAAGTATGAAGGAGAAAAATATTATATGATTGGAATAGTAAACCAATTGAAAGTGACCTGTCATTCAGAACAGAGTATAGAACTCTTTTTATCTTTTTGCAGTTGGCAGTTCAAGGAAAGAAGGAAACAATTAATCCTCAAAGAACTCTTCTTGCAATATTGAATTGCAGAAGTAAGGAAAAATATAATTCACTGTAAACAATGTAGGCCTAGGCTTAGAAGTTGCTTAATGTTTTCCCTGACAAAGCTTTGCTTTCAGTTCCTTTTTAACTTTGCCAGTTTTTGCTTCAGGTTGTTGGGTTTTGGATTTTTCTTTATAAGAGATTTACTTAAAATCGACTCAGTTTTTGAGACTGTACCGGAGAACTTATTTCTGGCCAATGTTAAACATCCTCTCATGCCAAATTAAGAAGCCTTAGTGCTTCCAAGCAGAAAACCAGAAATGTGTCAGGTGGGCCAGGCTGCTTGGAAGTAGTACTCCTTTAGCCTCATGAAATGGTGCTCATTCCAAAGCAAAGTTATCAGCAGTGAGTTGGTCAGGCACGAGAGAGGTGTTTGGACCCAGATCACCCAGTCCTCACTGCCTTCACTGCCAATGCAGAGAGAGGAAAAGCACTTCAGAGCACCGCTCCTCTCATCTGTCAGACACCTACTCAGGATGAGACGAACTGCAGGCCAGAAGTGCCTGTTTCTCCCCACTGGCTGTGAAGGGAGTCCAAGCAACTGCAGACACCCACACTGAAGGTGTTCAGTGCTATGACACCCCTTCTATGGAGCCTCACAGCTCTGCTTTGAAGAATTTCATGAACCATTAAGCCATTTCAGACAACAACGATATAATCACAGCAGGTATTTCCCTGGAGATGTTCCCACCAACCAGATGGTAGCCAAGGGAGAAGGACTACAGGGCTTTCTCATCAGTACTTGACTTACAGTTTCTCTACCTGTGAGAAAGAAAAGGAAGGACTGTCACAATTCAAACCCTCACCTAAGATTTCCAAAGAAGTCTCTGAAACACCTAACTCTTGTTTGAGTTTTCCATAAATTACACATTCATTTCTGAATCCCAGCTTACAATGTTGGTTATTTTGGCACTCAATGTCTGTCTCGTATTGGCCTCATAAGCCACCAGAGTGCTTGTAACAAATGTGGATAGAGCCTTTCCCAAATCTTCGTTCGCGAAGCCCAGCCATGATGATGATGAAATATTATATAACTGTAGGGATGACTGTTCTTTAAGAGGTGTTTTTGCATCTACTATCACAGCCCAGAGTCTTTTCTGCAACTCATATAATCTGATTGTTTAATTATATTGGCACATTGACTATAATCTCCTGGCCTATGGATGAAGTTTATACAGAAGTTAAATTCTCAGTAAAATTACCTTCAAGACAAATACAAGCATGACATTTCCCTGTAAGGCACTGACATTCATACTACAGTGAGTAACACACTTTATCTTTTTTTTTATTTTATTTTACTTCTTCCTTCCATACCACAGATTGTGAGGTCCCGGGAACAACATAACCTCAAGCGTGAGGGAGCTAACTCACATTGGTGTGAGAGATCATAGTAAAAAAGAGAACATCCACACACACTGTCACTGGAAACTCACCCAGCACCCACCCCTTTACACAGTCTCCCTTCCTTGAGGAAGGATTGTAAAAATTCACAATCAGTCAGATGCCTTTAGTTACCAACCACGAACACTTCAGATGGGTCCTACCAAAATCTACACACAACTAATAAATGAATTATCAAAGTTGTGACATGCACAAGAGATCAATATTTATACCATTTCTTTGTAAAATTACACCCTTCAAGCTCCCATGTTAGGAAATGAGAGAGATCTCATCACTTGGATCCCGGCCATTTCAGCAGTTCCACAGCTCAGGCTGATGAATGCCTATGCCTGCCTGCAACTCCTACCTCTTTCCCATGACCCATGGTCTCTGATTCCTTCTCTCACCATTCTATTCTCCCCTTATCCCTCAGCCTATATTTAACTTGGCAATTTCTGGCTAACTCAGTGACAGCACAATAGCAGACAGAATCTGCTCTGTCACTGCAGCTAATCAGTCCTGTGAGTGCTATCAGCTACCAGCTTCACACCAGCCTTCCAGAAAAGTACTTTATGAAACTGTTACACTTTATAACAATTGAAAGAAATAAAGGCTAAAAACTTAATTTCATGAAAACTCACTTTTTACATATCATATAACAAAACACATCCGCATCTGTAACTGAAAAATCCAGTTCTGTAAGTAGTAAAAAAAGACTCAATGCTGACATAGTACACACACTAACATCTCTTACAGTCATCCCCACTATATTATGTTCACATTTCATGAGTGCCAAAACGAAGTACTTACACTTACAATGACTGTTATTTAAACTTTCTAAGCATGTACCCAACAGAAGTAAAACAGGAAAAAAAAGACAAAGCAATTTGCTACCTGCAGGTTGACTTTCATCACTTGACCATATATACTGTAAAAAGCAACATCTATTAATCACTGCAAGTTTCAGGATAAACAATCCTTCCTAGGGTGAAATACTCTATCACAGAGTGGTAAGACAGTAGTGATACTGACTACCTAACTATTATTAAAATATGCTGAAGAATCTTAACATTCCAATAAACTTTTTTAAATACAGCTATGCTGAGTTTGGCTGAGATAGAGTTCATTTTCTTTTTTTTTAATTGCAATTTTAAACCCTATGGTCTGGTCCAAACTGAGAAGGGGTGGAGATTGTAATGGACATACCTTTAAATTGCTGCAACCATGATTTGAGTTGCAATTTGAATTGCTACAGCAGGAACCACTGCAGAAAAAAGCTTACAAGAATTAGGCAAATGAAGATTCCAGAAGTCACTCACTTCTCACTTTTTCCCAAATTCATTATTACTGAAAGGCTCCCAAAATCTGTGCATCCAGGATGCTACAAAAAAACTTACCCATCATAGACAATCTGAGAAAAACACCTGTTCCATAATTTCCCCTGTTCATATGCTCCAAGGATATTCAGAATTTTTTTTACAGAGATGCTGGACAGCCATAATGAGTAGATATCTCACATACATACTGTTCACTATGCCAAGTCATTAAGGATAACTAATTTCCTAAGGATAACTATTTCCTAAAATTTTTCTGCAAGCCAAAGAGCCTACCAGTTCTACAGGATCTGACATTATTCTGCCCTATTTAATATCGGAGAAGAAAAGAAACAGCCGAGTAAATTAAAAACAGGCACTTCACACTTGCCCGCCGCACTCGCAGTGTGCCAAGCCTCACATGAGACGATTTCCATGAAATGCACCAGAGTGCAGCCAGCTGAGAGCACACGGAAAAATCACCCCAAGCCTGACCCTAATTTGAACCTTGTCTGCAATTAGGGGGGGAAACGAGAAAGGTGAACTTTATTTAACTTTTCTTGCACCTCTGCACTTCCTCCACTGGGTCATAAAAGGCAGCAAAAGGGAATGAAGTATAGAGAAAAAGGTTGTGTAATGCAATAACCCGACCTAAGCAAAATTAAGAAGAGTATGAAATTCAACAAGAAAGGTTGTCCCTTCCTCCCTGACTGCAGGCAAATCAATTTCTAGGCCAAGGAGATTTAGGTAAGCTTCAAACTTTTAGACATTTATCCAAACTAAACCACTTGAGAGTCACCCATCATTTAATGTTGAATATCTTGACTGGGTAACAGAAAAAAAAAGCCTAATCTGCACATCTCCCACAGGTCACACACTGGTCAACATGATATATTAAAAAAAATGAGAAAAATAAAATTATGCTGAGCTTTATCTTCTTCTCAAAGAAATGTAAGATATAAGAACAGTAATCAAAATAAAAGGAACTAAAAATCAAAAGAAAAAGTATTTCAGTACACTAAAGCTCATAAGCCTGGGTTAAACTAAACACCTTTATTCCCTTCTTTAAGAATTAAAAATACAGCACACGAAAATAAATGAGACTTTCCTACTCTGACTCTGTTACTTTTTCCCAAATGTTTTTTTTTAAAAACAAACATCAAGAGACATCTCCATCATTACCACTCAGAACTTTAATGTACCAAACTGAGGTATCCCAACTCACAACTAG
This sequence comes from Lepidothrix coronata, assembly GCF_001604755.1. Classification (NCBI taxonomy): domain Eukaryota; kingdom Metazoa; phylum Chordata; class Aves; order Passeriformes; family Pipridae; genus Lepidothrix; species Lepidothrix coronata. The sequence goes on from NW_016690371.1 coordinate 244,819, forward strand.
AGTACAGATTTCCTCTTTATGTTGACAGACACCCAGATTGTCCATCAGGACCCATATAAAAGCACAATAAGTTACACACAGAGAAAATGTTAATTGAGGAAAGGCAGTATTATTAAAGTCCAAAAGCTTATTAACATAGTTTACATAAATCCAGAGCATCCTCCATGACCCAAGAAACTTGCACTCAGACATTAATACAGAGTTCTTGATTTATTATTCCGGATGCTGGGCAGATGTGGATTCAATCAGCTATTTTAAGCTTTACTGTAAACAGTACAAGCTTTAAGTGCCAGCCTAAAACACTGCATGTACCACTGAACATTGTAATTTAAAAAATGGGCAGCCTTCATTAAAAAACGAGAAAGATCTATTTCAAGACACTATGTAGAGATCAAGACTTTTTTCCTCAGGACTGCTCTCAGTCCATTCTCTGCCCAGCCTATATTTGTATATAGATAAGTATGAAGTTGTCACAATACGGATTCCAGCAGGAATGCTGACAGTATCTCAGTGTAAGCGTTCAATGGTGTATTTTTTTCTCTTAGCTTTTTTTCTTGTAAATTTAACTCCGCAGCTTTAAGGCTGATTTCTTGCAACATTATATTTATCATACAGTTGAACCCACAGCTGAAGTTTCTACACAAATCAGCAGTCTACGAGTACTTTCTTTGTCCAAAGTCCCAAAAAGACTACGAAATCTCTGTCACTTCCTGATGAAGTATCCTTTTCTCTTTATTTTGCGGAAAGACCATAGTCAGATTTAGGGATGATTAGCAAAGAATAAAAACAAAACTCAGGAAAAAGAAAAAAAGAAAAAGGGTTGCAGAAGCACTGAGCATCTTTATTAATGTGAAAGTGTTTCTACTAAGTTACTTTCCTCTTTTGAAGACTTCTGAGTTCTGTGTATTGCACCTTCTGTGGAGAGGATGGGGCCAAGCCATCATGCTTCAACAGAGTGCTTTACCCCACGCTCATGCATATTCACTAGGACCACTTTTCTGCATCACCCCAGTGACCACAGTGTAGTATATCACAGAGCAGAATTCAACATTGAAAAAACTCCTAACGTCTGTTCTATCAGTCACTCAGAATCAGTTTTCAACTTTAAACTGGCAGGAAAAGTCAATTGCAAATGATTGGAGGAACTTAAGAGGCCTGTGCCTGTAAGTAAGGGTTGAGCCACAGAGCAGGGAGAACACTGCATTTTGTATCACTAGAATCGGTGCGCTGGTTTTACAAGCACTGTTTCAGATGCGATGTGGAAAAAAAGAAATACGTGAATAACTGCAGTGAAATTTTCAGATGGCAAGCAGTTTCTAAGAAAATGTTTTGGAAATTTGTGTTATCAGGTCATCCAAACACTGTACAGAGTCTTGATGCATTTTGGTGCACATGGGCTGTGTATCTTCAGTGTATATCAGCAAAATGTTCCCATCTGTTCTGACATTGCCTGATTTCACTAGCCTTCATTCAAAAATTAAGTTCTTATAATCACAGCAATGGTATTAGCCACTTGATGTAATCCTTTTGGATTTCAGTACAGATTTCTATACTGTCTCTCACAGTATCCTTCTGAATAAGATGTCCAACATACAAACAGAGGCATCAGAGGGTAAAAAAAAGTTAAAAAATAATCAAGCATTCTTTTGTGCCTTGACTGCAAGCCAGAAAGTCAAAGCCGTTTCTGGCTTTCCCAAAACAATATGATGACTTACCTAGCTGTGTTATTATAATAAGCAAAAAGCTAAGTTTATCAGCTCCAAAACTTCATTATCATGAAAACAAAAAATCCGTCTCAAACATTTTCAGACATTCACTCTAATTTGGATACTTTCTTCACCTGACAACAACTCATAACCTGTCACTTGTCTAAAGCATCATAAACAGCAGTAGTAGGAACTGGTAGAATGTCTGGCTTTGAGGATGGTAATCATGTCCTCAAACTGGGTTTAAAAAGACTGAAGCATGTCAAGCATCCATTTACAAAGAAAACATCTGAAACAATATCACACTTGCACAAAAGGCAGAGCTGATGCTGATAAAAGCTGACAGTTACTGTGTGAAACAGGATTGTGCACACAGAAGCTCTGCTAAGTAAGGCACTCTAGTGCCAAACAGTAATGCCATTGTAAACATTAGCTTTTCTCCTGCAAATTTTTATTGACTAAGATTAGTGCAACAGAGATGACTGGTCTAGCACTGCTAGAAAGAAACAGAATGCAGCCTTGTACTGCAGAATTAAAAAAAATTTTTAAAAAAAGTTTTTCTTCAACTGCTGTGAGTGAAGGGCAGCAACAGGAGAGTTATTGCAGCTAATCTCACCGAAGTGAAATTATTATAGGCAGATACTTTTCTGCAATAGAAAAAACCTACAGCCTTTCTGTGATTGCTAAGGCAAGGACACTTGATTCAATACAATTTCTCGTGGCTGAGCTGGCTATTAAATGGTTGTAGCAAATTTAAAGGTGAACAGGAGAGAGGACAGCAATCAAATGGCAAGTAATTCACTATCCTGAATTTAAAAAAGTAACTCCCCTGTTATTTTCCCCACAATCAGTTTCATAGAGTCTAGCACTGTTTTTGACAGGCCTGGAGGCATCAGAGTACCACAATTCATGGAAAGCACTGCTGGCACCAGTAGGAAACTGAAGAATTTTAGACAAAGCTTATTATCGTGCTGATTTACATGGGAGTTTGTTTGTTTTCCAGAACCAACACATTTTTGGCATAGACTTCAAAAGCTTTAGCTATCATGTGAACAACACATTTCAAATTGTTGAGAGGTCCATGACCATCAGTTGAGCTACAGTTCTGTGCATAAAGGCATGTTTTCCTAAACAGAATTAAAAACACGAAAGGCAGAGAATCTAGACATTTCCTTCCATAACTTGATACAAAATGAAACAAAAAAGATTATACTGAAACAGTTAAAAAAGCACTTCAAGATGATTCTCTTTGTGTTTTACTTTAAAGTGGTATTGAAGACTTTTTAAACATAATTTAAGCACAAAAGCAGTACATACTACAGTAGACACAACTGCATGTGCACAAGTTCAGCTATGATAAACTGGACTACCTTCCTTGCTACTGGATTTGGCAATACCATCCCGGATGAGCAGAAAGCTAGGGGACATGGTCTGAACAGTGTCATTACTGTTTTGGATTTGTGTCTGTCATCAGAGCCTCCTCTAGTCAAAGAAAGATCATACTAACCAAAACTGGGATCATGTCCTTTCAATGTAGTAAAAGCTGGGGTACATTTTTTAAAGTTCTGAATCCCATTTGTCTTGGAGCTCCAAGGCATAACTGTTGTTGAACTACTGACTCAGACAGAAGTTTAAATGCTCAGAAGCATTACCAAATAATATTTGAAAAGTTTCAGTTCTACCACCTTGAACACCACAGCATAATCATTTACCTTTTCAGGCTGAATATTACAAAGGATAAAAAAAGCAAGCATGGTTTATCATGACATAGCAATCCAATACAATTAAGTGTCAGAATTCACATTTCAGCTTTGGGTTCCACCTTGCAGACTACAGTGATGCAACTTCTGTTCCTGGCATGCCTCTATAGCCAGCCCAACCTCCCTGGAAAAGGTGACCTCTTGCAGCGCTGCTGAGAGAAAGAAGAGGTTAGGTGAACTCATACTGTGAGACACGTTTGACCACCGGGCTGCCATTTGAATCACCCTGACCTCAGCAGACACACTATGCTGTTTATAGCAAGCCTGTGCTAGGGAGCAGGATAAAGCAACAGTTGCAATCCTTCTCTTGGCTCAGCTTGAGGCACTCAAAGGGCTGTTCAAAGGTAGCCTGAGGCTAAAGCAATTCACATCCGTGCTGAAGTGCAAGGTAAACAGAGCCTACCATATTCAAGGATTTCACCTGCCAGCAGCAAACATTGAGGTCCCCCTAAGACCCTACACTCATCTCGACTGCCAAACTGCAGCCATGTAACAAACTGCAGTGATAAACGAGGCAACAGCTTGGCCAAGCAATCACTGCTGCAGCTGCTCCTCCACATGCACCAAAGTAGCAGCATGCCCTGAGTACCACCTGAACACAGGTTTGCAGCCAGCAAGTTCAAACTGAAGGCCCCTGACAGTGACAAAATATAGTCTTTCCATACATCCTCCACACGCAGCCCCACCCCTCCTCTCCCTTTCTGCAGTCCCTGACTATAATGAGATTTGTCCTGGGATAAGAACACCAGGTGAGTATTGCAGGAGGAACTGTCTGGATGCATGATAAAGGCACTTCAGAGATGGGGGAGCCCAAATGTTTGGGACTGACTTTGGCGCACACTGGCCTGCATAAGGGTATAAAATGCTGCTGGACATTGGGCCAACTGGTCTCCCAGTGTTGCAAGCAGCTTCCAGGCAGAGCCCCTTCCCAGTACAGATGCCTGCAGGGTTGTGCAACCTGAAGATGAGGAACTTTTTGACAGGTGAGTAAAAAGCATTTAGATCCCATCACATATGGAGATAAAATTCTAAAGTAGCTACATAGGTACTTTGTTGCTTTGTAATTGTGAATTCAGCAAGGCCAGACTGTAAACCTGTACTTTTCTAGCCAAACCTGCTTGCATTATAAGCCTTTAGACATAAACTGTTGACCAAATCTGAGACTAAGTGGACCTAGCTACACCTAGACCTCTCTGAGAAGTTTAGAAAGCAAGGGGGTTTCACTGAAGCTCATGACTCAACCAAAGGGACCATGACTTGATCATACTATAATCTATTATAATAGATGATAGAGCTGTTATTTGAGAAACTGCACTGGCAATATTCATATACTGAATTAGCAATAAGTCTAATAATTATCATTCACATAATCACCATATCCTATTTCTGGCACCTGGCCAAGAGCCTTCTCTTCACTACTTTGCTACAAGTCCATCTTGAGGAATCCAAAAAGTCTTGAGTTCTCAACCAAGTTTGCACCAAGTCCTTACACCTCAGAAGAGCTTTACCTCAAACTTCTACATCTGCAAACCACGAACATTAGTTACTTTTTAACTAGAGAGTACATGCAAGTGTAATTTGACAATTAAAAAAACAACACATGATTACACTGATAAAAGCAGAGCATGACCACAGAACGTAATATGAGCTACTGCATATCTACCATAATTAGTCTGTTTTATGGGAGGATGGAAATTAAAGCAGTGTAATTAACCCACACAAGCAAACAGTTCCTTTTTTTTCCCTTTAACCTAATTTTGTCACTTCAGGTCTAAGAAAAACAATTCTTAAACCTATGAAGAAAATGCTACACACAGCACAGTGAGACTGAACAAGCATGCAGTCACAGTAAAGGAGATCAGTGGCCAGGGACCAGGCTCCCACATAAGAAGCCTCTGGTTGACTCAAGCCTGTCAGCCTCACGTACAGCTTCTTTCAGCAGTTCTCTGATGTCACCGAGAGTAAACTTGAAATACCCCAAGACAGAACCAGAGATCTCTTGCCCACATCTCATGGTCAAATGGCACAGTACATTCCTTCAGAGTGACTTAGGAACTATACAGAAAAATATGTTTGCATAGAATTCCTAAACTAAACAAAAAAAGTGAGCTTTAGAATGCGCTGACTGGTATGCATAGCCAGCACATTTTTTTTTCCTCCTATCAGAGGGAAAACATTTTCAGAACATTTACTGATGTGAAGAATTTCAGAAAATGCTGCAAGTTTAACTTCCCAAAAAACATTTAAACAATATTTAAAAAAAAAACCCTAACCCACCTTAACTGCAGTGTTTTCAAGGGCCATAAATGCACCAATAATTGATCTTCAGAACAAAGGCAGTTTAAGATAGATGCAGTTGTTCCTCTCTTCAGAATAACCCTAAATGTTCAATTTTTTGAAATCATTTGTAATGACTGTAATGGACGTAAAAGCCTTTAAGTCTATTTAGTGAGAATCAATAAGACTGTTAATAATATAGAGAAAAATATTATTTGCAGAGTAAGTTAAAACAAAACAGAAATAAACAATTTATATTGTATCCAGAGAGAAGATTCCTTCTTAGCCGATTCAACACCTAGAAATCATTTGATGTGTTCCTAGCTACAAAGCCCAGTGACAGAGTTCACAGTCAGATTCTGGGAAGCTTTCTCAGATTTAGTATTTAAGCTCAGGAATAGAGAAAGACAGAGAACACAGTTGTAGGCTGAGTTGGTTTTTTGGGTTTTTCATGCAAACAAGTTTATGCACAGGAAAGAACATGGAACAAAAATAACTGCATGCTTTTTCTTTCTCCTTTACCCAAAAGTCATGGCACAGAAATGAGTCACTTCACATAGACCATATGTGCACACATTTATTATCTCACTTTGGAACAACAGAAGTCCAAATTTGCATGGCTCGCACCAGATTTTTAGAGAGGCAAACAATTTCATTCAAAGTTTCATTAAAAGGTAGGACTCATACTGGGTTTGGATTGTTGATACGTCTTTTCATATGACCCATCACAAGTAAAAAGAGATGCTCATTCCAAAAGGAGAAGTAACACAATGGAATCTCTCTCTGTTAGAGAATCAAGATATATTTCTCAGCCCAAATACAGCCTGGACAGAAAATGGATTGAGAACAGCCTTGAGGAGAAGGACTTGGAGTGTTGTATGATGAGAAGTATGATATGACCCAACAATGTGTGCCTGCAGCCCAGAAAGCCAACCATGAGCTGCACCAAAAGCAGGGTGGCCAGCAGGTCAAGAGAGGGCATTCTCCCTCACTACTCCACTCTTGTGAGACTCCACCTGGAGTGCTGCGTTCAGCTCTGGGGCTCCCAACATAAGAAAGATGGGAACCCGTCGGACAAGTTCAAGAGGAGGACCATGAAGATGATTAGAGGGCTGGAGCCTCTCCCACAAAGACAGGCTGAGACAGTTGGGGCTATTCAACCTGGAGAAGGCTCCAAGGTGATCTTCTAGCAGCCTTCCAGTACCTAAAGGAGGACTACAGGAGAGCTGGAGAAGGACATTTTACAAGGGCCTGTAGTGATAGAACAAGGGGGAATGGCTCTAAACAGAGAGGATAAGTTTAGATTAGATATTAGGAGAAAAATTCTTTACTGTGAGGGTGGGGAAGCACTGAAACAGGTTGCCCAAAGAGGCTGTGGATGCCCCATCCCTGGAAGCGTTCAAAGCCAGAGTGGGCAGGGCTTTGGGCAACCTGGTCTAGTGGAAGGTGTCCCTGCCCATGGCAGATGGGTTGAAACAAAGTTCAACATGGGAAAGTGCCAGGTTGGGGCAACCCTGGATGTACATTCATACAGACTGGGGAATGAGATGCTGGAAAGCAGCACCTTGAAAGGGACCTGGGGGTCCTGGTCGATGGCAAGTTGAATATGAGTCAGCAGTGCCCTGTTAGCCAGGAGGGCCAACTGTGTCCTGGGGGGCATCAGGCAAAGCATCGCCAGCTGGTCGAGGGAGGGGATTGTCCTGCTCTGCTCTGCACTGGGGTGGCCTCACCTTGAATATTGGTCACTGTAATACAAAAAAAGATATAAAGCTATTAGAGAGTCTCCAAAGGAGGGCAATGAAGATGGTGAAGGGCCTTGAGGGGAACTCATATAAGAAGTGGCTGAGGTCGCTTGGTCTGTTCGGCCTGAAGGAGAGTGAGGGGAGACCTTATCATAGTGTACAACTTCCTCATGAGGGAAAGAGGAGGGGCAGGCACTGATCTCTGCTCTGTGGGGCCAGTGACAGGACCCGAGGGAATGGCCTGAAGTTGTGTCAAGGGAGGTTCAGGCTGGATATTAGAAAAAGATTCTTCCCCCAGAGGGTGGTTGGGCACTGGAACAGGCTCCCCATGGAGGTGATCACAGCACCAAGCCTGACAGAGTTCAAGAAGCATCTGGATTATACTCTCAGGCACATGGTGAGACCCTTGGGGATGGTTCTGTGCAGGGCCAGAAGTTGGACTCGACGATCCTTGTGGGTTTCTTCCAACTCAGCATATTCTGTGAGATGATCTTTAAGGTCCCTTCCAATCCAAGCCATTTTATGATTCTGTGACAGTAACATACAGATTTGATGGACTGCATCAGGCTCATTACCATCATTTAAAACTGGCCTCAGAAACTTGCATGCAAAAGGGTTACAACACCAGTAAATTACAAGGTCTAGTTATCAAAATATTTGGTTCTATGACACAGTGCAGAGCATTGCTGGAGACACCTGTAGTCACTCTACATGTGCAGTACCACGCAGAGATAAAATATCAGGTCCCGATAGCTCTGCTGTTGTATTAAAGCAGCACAATATCCAACCCAGTCAGCTCTGGCCTCTCAGCTACCACTCTCTTGTTCTGAAAGTAGCTGGTTTGCTTCTCTTCATATTTCTGGATTCTATGGTATATACATCTTTTGAGATTTAAAGCAAATACTCCCCTAGCCATTAAGCCAGTTGCAGGGGAAAAGAAAGGAAAGAAAAAAGTTTAAGTATTCCCCAGTAAAACAAAAAAACCCTGCCTGCTGAGGTAAGTATGAGAGAGCTAACCCTTAACTCCTTCCCTGCTGCTCATTGTCACACCCAGGGGCAAAGATAAATTGCAGCAGGAAGGTCTGTTGAACTTTAGGATGTTATTGCCCTCAACTGTCACTCTCACCTTCCTGTCAGATTACAATCCCTGTGGCATAGCCAGAGAGAGAAGAACGTGCCTCCAGCTGAGCTACACTGGTTACCAAGCCGTGTATTATCCTAGAGACAAGTGTTTACTGCACCCTGACACACTAAGCCTTTGGGCTGAAGAAGTTGAAGCATCCCTGCCAATTCTGAAGCCGGGACACCGGCCTTCTGAGGACAGAGAGCTTCAGGGCAGGCAGCCGGGTACAGGCAACAATCATTCATTCCCCCAGTGGTTGCCAGAGCCTGAAAATTAGGATCCAGCATATACATTTCCTCCTTCCAGTTTCATGGTATAGCATGAACAAGAGGAGTTTCAGGGACAAGAAATGAGGGTTATGTTAACAGTGGTTCAACTATGGTACAGAAGTAAGGAGGACCGACGCTTCAGACTCTGTCTGGGCTCCCTCCCAAGTTTAACATTGGTTCTGAGTGAAGATGGGGCTGCAGAGACAGACACCAATGAATTTTTGGGCTGCCTTATAATGCAGGTTAGACAATTCGATATATAGCAAAACAACAGAAACACACTTTAAAATATTCACTATACTCACAAATTAGCTGAGATAGTGTCCTGGATTGTCAAAGGAACACTCATTTTTATCAGGCCAATATTTAGCTTCATTCCTCAGTATACCACTCTCTTTCTAGCTTGTCTTCCTTTCAGTTGATTTTCATCCTGATGACTTCAGTGACTGCAGTCATCTCTGAATGCTCTGGTCAAATGTTCAAAGAAACATTCCAAGCCTCGAAACAGACGCTTGGAATCTGTACATCCCTCAGGAGGGAAAAGGATGATCAGCTACAGAAACAGGACTTCACAATCCAAAACAGAAACATCCAAAACTTGTATAACTATACTTCATCCACTCCTTCACTTCCACACAGTAGCCAAACACTGTGGCACTTCAGGCAATAAGCCCAGATAAAGTGTTGGTTTGACAAGGAAAAGCTACATCTCTTTCTATCAACCATCACCTTTCCAAAGGTACAGGTCAGACATTCGACTCTGACATCATGTTTGCTGTCTTAGTACATCCAGAACAGGAAGATCCTTTGCAGCTATGAACCACTCTACCTGCAACATCACTAGCCAAGTCACACTCACTTTTTCACTGTTTCTTAAGCTGTTTATGAATACACCACACCACCTGTAGTTTTTCTGCATGGGACAATTCTGAAGAATTCTAAAAATCCTTAGTGAGCTCCTAGGCTCCCCGTTCCTAAGGAAAACACTTTATTTTGTGCAAAAAAGCTTCACACTAATACCCAGTATCTGTGGTTTCAGTCTAAAAATATCGCTTCTTTTTCTTCCCAGAGATAAAGTCAACGTATGCAAGCATCCTTGCTGCTTCTCCATTAGGTACATACCATCACCCACTTCAGCATAACATAAATTACTTTCCTGACAGCTTTCTTCTAGCACACACTGAGCAAAGAAATCTCATCTTTCTGCTATTTCACAATTTATTGTAAATTTGCTCTCACAAGTGCTGCAGTTCCCCTTTAGCAAAGCACCTGAGAACACTGGGTGATTTCTTAAGATCAGGGTCATCCTGCATTACCTGCAATACTTAACTAATGGCATAAGTCACACTTCCATGCATGATAAGATTTCAAATGATGGTAAGTCAGTAATGAGTACACTCAAGGAGAAAAAGAGACATATTGTCTTACTATGGAATACAGGTGGTTTTGCAGCACTCAGTGTTGTACTGAAAAATCATCTACTAGAAAATCTGCCTGCAGACAGGAAAGAAATTCCTGTTGATCTTTTTTATTGCACTCTGTCCTTAAACTTTGCTGACTTTGTCATCAATTTTCCAGCTCCAAGAGTAATCATATTATAGATTCATACTAAATAAGGTAGATAAGCTTGCTTTGGACAAGGATTGTCTTATGACTAAATAAATGGCTACAATTTCAAGCAGGGCCAGGGAAAAAGGCAAATGGATAGCATTTTTAACAAAGACTCTCCTTACTACTCACAATTAAATGGTCCTTGCTGCTCAGCCTTTAAGCATTAGTAGATGGTTAAGGTTCCACTAGTAAACCAAGAGATGGTTACAGGCATCTTTTAGAGACCCCCCACCCTCATTACAAAGCAAGAGGACATTCTTCTCAAGGTTCTGCCCCAATGTACAGAAAGTAAATAGATACTATAATAGATATCTTCACTGTGGGAAACACCTGCTCAATATCTTGCACAGGTAGTAATAAAACTTCTTTAGATTTTTTTCTTCTTAAAGTAAACACACAGTCATTTCCTAACACAAAGTTCATCATGAACCATAGGACTGCTCGTATTAAAACTCATTCTTAATGCTGTTCTTCATTAAGAACTGAATAGATGTCAACGGTCCCAATCCAACACATATTCTGGAAAAAGAATATGGTAACAATGAATTGCATCTATAAAACACAGAAATTAAAAATTACTGATTTTTCAAAGATTTAAGAGATCACAAAGTAGTGGATAAAGAATGCTGCATGTAAATGAAAAATTATGAGATTCGGCATTTTTGGATAATAGCTTGACTTGTATTCAAAAGCATGAGGCAGGGAGAACCCACCAATAAAGAACACAGAGCAAGAAAACAAGAAGGGCGTAACAAAAATTCTCAGGAAATAATAACAGATCATCCTACATAAAATGAGAACTGAAAAAAAAGAGGCAGCACTTTAAAACCCACAGTGACACTTCAACTCAATGGCTCAGCATAATTTTTTAAGCTTAAATTTTAGAAATGTAAAGGTTCTGACTGAGGAGTTCTCAGATCATCAATCTGCAAAGCAAGAACAAAAATGATATAAAAAACATCGATGCTAGAAGAGCCACTTATTAAAATATTAAAACAACAGAAGAGTAAAATAAAAACCCTATTAAAATAATGGGTTTTTTTAAATTAAGAATGCTAGCATTTTCAGAGTGACATTGCACTCAATGGCAGATAATTGGGACCCTTGACAATACAGTAATGCTAAAATACTACTAACATATTCAGCATGGTTTTCAAAAAAGTATATACAGTAAAATAAATCTTTCTGCTTTTGACAGCTTGAAGGTCTGGTTGATAAAGATGACTTATGCTAATACACTCGAGTTTCTCTTAATACAAGTAACTTATCATTAAAGGATGCTTTGACCAAAAAGTTTGACAAATAAAGGCATATATTACACAAATTAAAAAGCTGTCCCCCTGGTTGATCTCCAGATGTTGCTACTATAAAGAAATCCACATAAACACTACTTTGACTGGTCTCCTTTGAAATTCCTGACTGGGGACTATTCAATTTTAATGGACACTAAAAATGATATAAAGTATTTGCTGACCAAACCTGGATATGTGTTGAAGGAGCATCCAGAAACAATGCACTTTACTATTACAAAGTGATATTAATCACTGATAAAATTATCTTGGTCCTACAAGACGACTTGAATGCAAAAGTCCATGAAGTTAGGCCACATTCCCAGAAAAGAGGCACTCCAGAACGCAGCAGGAAAACATTCTGAATAACTGTCTCAAGCTCTCAGTACAATGTAGAGCAGGTGTGTGCACGATACATTAACAGGACTATTAGTGCAAACAGCGAAATAATCTTGTATTGATGAGTACACTATTATGCTTACTTTCAAAAGGGCTACAAAAATATTGGAGATGCACAATGAAATTGATAGTTCATGCTTGTGTACTAAGACACACAAAGAATATATTACACACCTGTAAACCTCGCTAGCAGTTTTAACAAAAACCCTTGACTGGGAAGGTAAAAAACAATGACAACAAAGCATGTAAAGTTCTTCAATATTTGGAGAACTTACTGGGATGAAACGGACTCCTAATCACATGAGAGTTTAAAATAAAATTAAAGTTTTAAGAAGTATTCTTTAACACATCTCATGAGCAAAACAAAGTTGTTCTTGTGAAAGATGGACATCAGCATGGACTTTCCCTCTTTGAAATCTGTGAATTCCCCCATTTCTTAATGCCTGCTCATACAGATAGGAGAAAAAGTCTGCATGTCAGCAACATGTTCACATATCTTGATTAGTCTTAATAATACCTATTGACTCAGAGGCTTCCTCTGCTTGCTCAAAAAGCTCACAGTCCTCTGCCATAGTGCCCAAGCAGCCACATGTTTTTGAGTGGGGAAGGGACAGCAGCTTTCTTTTGAACCATCCGACACCAGTGACCAGCTGGAGCCAGAACGGGGTGGGCAATACTCACAAGTCTTCCTCAGGGCCCTTGTTCAGAGCAATACTGGATCACTCCGTTCCTGGCTACATACAAGCCAATGTCACTGTCCAGGTCTGGAGTGAGAGGGGTGAACAAGCAGCCTCTGGCCAAGCCAGACCAGAGCCTGGACTGTCTTCATGGGATGTCACACTAAGCTCCCAGCCAGGCTGGGCAAACCACACCAGCAAGAGCCACTACTCCTTAAGGCTCGGTTGGTGCTGCAGGATCCACAGTCCTGCTGGAGCTACACACTGCAGGGACTCAAAGGGCTGCTGTAAGGGCTTGAACTTTTTCCTCACACCTCCTCCTCCTCTTCCATGTGCTTGGCACATTACCTGAGAATCCCTTCACACACGTTTCCCTGTCTCCACAACCCTTCCTAAGAGCCCCCCTTCGCAGTCTCTTATTCGCCCCATTCCCTCTCTTCTCTGGTCTCTATGGCGCCTTTATCGACCCTTCCCCAGCCCGGCCGGCAGCGTCCCTGCACCGCCTGGGCAGGTGGCACCGCGTCCCGGCTCAGCCCAGCCTAGCCCAACCCGCTCACCTGCGTCGTAGAAGGCGTCCAGCACCGCCGTCTCCCCGAAGTCCAGCTCCCCGAAGTTGACCGTGCTGAGCTGGGCTCCCTCGGCCTCGCAGGCCCGCAGGAGGCACAGCCGCGCCCCGGCCTCGGGGCTCCGCGCCCCGTTGCCCGCCTTGGGCGGGTCGTTCAGCACATACACGACCCGCAGGCAGCGCGGCCGCGGGGCCGCCGCGCCCACCTCCGCCGCCTCCGCCTCGGCCGGCCCGGCCGCCGCCAGCTCCGGCTCCGCGCAGGGGGGCGCCGGCTCCGCGGCCGCGCTGCCGCCCGCGGGGCTCTCCATAGCGGCGTCGAGGGACGAGGGGAGCGGGCGGCTGGCGGCAGGTGCTCAGGCGGGGCCGCGTCCCATCGCAAACAGCTGGGCAAACTCCGGCAACTCCCTCCCTCTCTCCTCCTGCCGGCCCTTCTGCCCGCGGCCGGGCGGTAGCGTGCCCCGGCAGGCGGGCACGGACACGGGGCTAAGCGAAGTAAGGTAAAGGCGGCCGGAGCGGAGCGGGTCTCGGCACCGCCCTCCCCGGCCGGGACAGCCCGGGGGACGGGACAGCCCGGGGGAGCCCGGCTCCACCCCGCCGTGCCTTCCCGGGACAACGCGCCCCGCTTCCTTCCGCGACCGCGGCGGCACTGAAAAGGAGGCACCGCCGTCGGGGCGATCGCCACTCCTTTATTACTTCCCTTCCCCGCCCCTCTCCGGGCAGCGCCTCCGCGCACCGCCCGCGGCTCCGCTGCCTCAGGAGCAAAGGCAACTGCTGCACGTCTGTCTTTATTCCCTCAACTTGCTCCATCGCAGATTTATTTTTTTTTTAAACTGACTTTCCCTTCCCTGTTGTTTACACGAGTTTGACCACAGGCAGACTGTGTCAGAAGTTTGGGTAGTAGTTCATCCTTAAATTCCTTCTCTTTTATTATCTCCCCCGATCATGACAAAATCGGCTCTTAGTAACTCTGTGGAAACTCCTGGGTTATTCACAAGGACAAAATTAATTTTAATTTCCCAACACATTTTTCTTATTAGCTGCACTGATGATGGCACCCTGGGGTTTGGCACTGCTGCTGGGCCAGGCACTGATGTGTGTGGCAGGAGAAAGTGAAGGGCTGGCTGCGCCTGGATAACTTCCCATCTCGGCCTTGTACCCCAGCTGTCAAAAGGACACAGATACACCCTATGGAGACCACGGCCTAGTGGCGATCAAAGGAACAGCGGAAAAGTGCAGTACTCCACCAAGTTTGTATTTGAAGCAGTAAACATGTCTGGAAAGCTTTTTCATCTCGTTTTTCACTCACAATGACAGAACAGGTTTTAAACTAACAGCATCTTCTCTTTCTGCTGTAGTGTGTCTCCCTGTGGCTATCTGAGATAATTTTACCACATGCTGTAATCATAGAAACATAGAATTTTTAAGGTTGGAAAAAACCTCTAAGATCATTGAGTACAACTGTTAACCCAGGACTGCCGTGTTCACCACTAAACCATATCCCCAAGTGCCACATCCACACCTGAACACCTCCAGGGAAGGTGACTCAACCGTTATCCTGGGCAGCCTATTCTAATGCCTGGCCATTCTCTCAGTGAAGTAATACAATAGAAGCAACAACCAAAGGCTTACAGCACACTATTTTCCTCTCTAGGCACGTGGCTGTTTGGGACTAAAATACATTTACTGATAGAATATGAGAAATTAATTGTGAGGGCTTCAGTTTAATTGTAATTTGCTTACAATTTAGTACAAATGGGACCTGCACAAAACAGCATAGGTGAATTTTGAATGAGCTGGCTCAGCAGGGGAGCAAACACAAACACACTGGATACCTTCAGATAAGGGCTGAGACCCTGGAGGGCCCCAAGGCTGCCCCAATCTGGGAGATAAGAGCAGTTAATGGGCTGCCCACAGGGATATGGAGAAAGAACCCAAAGAGGTGTTGGAAGATCTCAGACCATAAATCTCCATTGGACCAAGATGCACCCCCAGGGCACATGAAGATCTTGTGCACAGACTGGGGGAGTACAATGGCCCAGGGAATTCTTTGTTCAGAGTTCCTTTCTGGAGGCACCCACCTGTAATAACCTGACTGTCTCAGAACCCAGGGTCTGAACACTGGGGTTTGGTAACCGTAATAAGAATTGTAGTAGCCAGTCTTCCTGAGAAACACTCCAATGTGAGGATAGCAGAGCGCTGTGCAGTGTTCATGTTTGCTTAGTGGCTCTTAAGGATTTTAGAGACAATGTAGATAAATAATTTAACAGGCAAACCTGTTTCTCATTTTGGAGAGTTTGGGGCAAATAAACCTTTGGATTTGGTCCACAGGTTGCAGGTGTGCATGTGTGCGTTTTTGACAAAAGCACTAGTACATGAGGCTTTGGAGGAATGATATGGCCACCAGAGATCCTCCTTGTTCCTGGCAAATTTCCTCTTTAGGCAAAGTAAGCCTTTTTATATGACAGCTCTAACTTTACTGGCCCTGATCCAGTAATGCACCAATTAGCTGATGTAACAGCAGAAAAATCGAAATCTGCATTTAGAAGGTACCCAGTGTGCACATTGAGCCTCTGACCAACAAAAAGCACTGGCACATTAGTTTATAATCCTCCCCAGTACAAATTCTACTTTGTATTTTTTGAATTATAAGAAAGTTTGGTTGGACAGCTGGTATTAAAGACTAAAATGAAAAGTACAGTGCTGGTGAAGGTAAGGGGTTATTTGCACAGGAAAGTGTTTATCTTACTCAGGAACATTCTTAGGCTTTTAGCAACAAACATGTAAAAAACCAAATTGCAATGTAATGTATTCAGAATAATAGATGTATGGTGTGGTGCTTTCTGTAATTGTGAAAATTGTTTAAGTGGAACAAAAATGTAGGCTGGAATTGCTTAGCGGAATACCACTGAGACATAATAAACCTTTTGTGCCTTCTAGAGATTATAAAAATTTAGTTTGTTGTATATCTAAGACATGTCTTCAGGTTTCATTTTGCAGTTTTTATCACTTGGTACATTCTAAATTGCTTGCTGAAAGGTTTCTCTCTTGGTCTTGAAAGAGTGATAGTCTCTTAGTAGATACTTTACGTGATTATAATTAAGAAAATGATATTATCCCCTTTTCTTAATTCTATTCACTCATCTTCCAAACAGTATTCTCACTATTCCTTGGGCATTTCTCCTAACAAGTTATCACTGATTTTCAGTGGCTTAACCTGGTGCAGCTTGTTCAGAGTTTGTATGCTTTCTTTGAAGCTAGAAACAAGGAGCACTTTTAAATGAAAAAGCTTCATTTTATAGGCTGTGACTGTGTCTTCAGAAACTGTGGTTCAGTGCTGGTATGCCTGACATTTCCACTGAGCAGCAGTATCTTCAGGTCTTGCAAGTCACCTGAGTGAAAATAAATGGGAGATTCATGCTTTGGGATATTTGAACTGTTTCTCTGCAACCCAAAAAATGTTAAATGTAGAAGAAAAAAAAATGCAACACTCTTTCCTCTTTTTGGATAAGGTCCAGGTGATAAGAAGAGCCACTCTGCCCCTGGAGTTGCCCATCCAAAGGTTCAGGCCACAAGTGAATATTGAGCTTTCATACACCTTTCCATGACCTTCTGCTTTTGCATGGAACCCAGCCTAAAAAAACCGAGCACAATCCAAGAAGTCAACATTTGCTCTTATATAGTAATGTAAAGATGATGCCACAATTTTCTCAATCAGCACTTTGCACCTGTCAAATCCACTTAGTGCAGAATATTAATTACCACTTCTCCAAAAATAATAGATGTCCTTGAAACCACCTTTTTTTTTTTTTTTTCATTTTGCAAATCCCTGGGCAGCAGCAGCTGTTTCTCTAGACATAACTGGGCTAATGAGAAGTGAGGCCATCCTTTTTTTCCCAGGGCTACGAAATTTTGGTTCAAACTGTACATTTATATAAAGTTTGACTCCATTGGCAGATATGCCACCTTTTCCCCCGGTGCATATATAGATAGCTACAGCATACCTCAGCTTCCCTTTTTTAAAAGAAAACGCAGACTAGGACTAGTGTCATAAACGTCAGGCTGCAATTTCATTGCTCTCTAACATTTTCAGCTCTAAAGAGGCTCCTCCTATTTTATGCAGTGTCAGGGAAAGCTAAGATCTCTTGGTTCAGTTAAATAGCAAGTAAACCAGAAGACACCCAGGTCCATGGGGAACCTGCAGATTTGAGCTGTTCTTCCAAAGTGCAAATCCACCTTCCCATGCCCTGTCAGTATTTCCTGAAGGCTGACAACCAGCACAGTGTCCTGGGCATCCATTGCACCTGGTGGCCAGGAGTCTGTCCCTGGGCACTTGGCACTGACCAGCCTCAGACACATCCTGAGCCATGGCCACTTCTCCCCCACCCTGTGTCCCAGCAGAGAGCCCAGAGCTGGGGCCAGGCAGCAGCATCCTGTACAGACTTCCCCAAGGAGAACCGTCAGGGCAACAGCTGCCTTGCATTATCATGCATCCAAAAACCCTGAATTCTGTATCCTAGATGTGAGATTTTTTTCCTGTATTGTGAATATCAGATATTAGTGAGAATATTTTGATGTTCGAATTCTTTTCTGGCAAGCCACTGTACCAACCTTCCACGAGGTAGTGCAATTTGTAGTGTTAGTGTTTAAACTATTCCAAGCAAACATTTTGTTAATGGACTTCTTGGTATTACTGCTGCTAGTGGGCTACCCCATTTATTTTCATTCACAGTGAGCAAGTCTCCAGGTAACCATACAGATACTGCTGTCATGTGATGAGGAGGAAAATAGTTAATTTCTTTACTGAACGAAAAGATAATTTTTTTTTTTTAAACTATGGATCCAGACAAAATACATTTTCATTTTCAAGGTCATTATGTAAAACTTTACTAGAATTTAAATAAAATGCTGTGAATTCTCACTAAGAATAATTCTCCTTAATAAACTGCTTGGTTTTGTTCAAAAGTCAGATTAAAAATATTAACTCTGTGCAACGGAATCTAAGCAACAGGGGTAATTCTTTAAGAAAAACTTCATGAAGATGACTTAAAAATGCTTTTAAATGCTTTAAAAGTTGACTTGCAGCCAAGCAAACCTCTTTTGCAAGGGGAAAACTTGGGCGCCTCAGAGTCACAGGAAGTCAAAATACCTTGGCCACCAGACCATTGATGAAACTGGGTTTAGAGATCTCAGGGATTCCTCTTGCTTGTCTTTCAGTGGACAGTATGAGACCTCACAAGCTCATTTGGCCTGACAAAGAATGAAGGCAAAGAAAGCGACTGCTGGGTCAAACAATATGATCCCTAGCACAGTTTCTGTTCAGAGCCACTGTTTTGCACAGGGAAGCCCATTGCACACAGCATCTGCTCATCACTACCCCGTGCAAATGAAGGACACAGTGACATCTTGTATGATGTACAAGGTTAGTCAAAGGGGGATCGTTCTCTTCCTTTGTTTTCTGTCTGCCTTGGAGAATGATAATTTTATAAATACGCTCTGTGTGCTCACAAGTACACAGAGCAAAATGTAATCAACTTCAAAATTGGCTTTAACTCCAGATTCCTAATCTCTTTAGTTTTCAGCACATCCAGCACTCTAATCAAAAGTCCTTGCCTTTGGATTTTGAGTAGTTATATGGCAAGTTTTTGGGAGCATGGATGATTAAGGAGTGCAAGCTAGCGGTGAAAAAATACTGCAGGTCTTCTCAATAGATTCCAAAAAACCAGAATTTCACTTATTGATGAGTGCATGCATTTCAAATAATGAAGAAAACTAAACCAACAAACCACCAGTAAATATCACAGCAAAGAGGATTAAAAAAACTCCCAAACTTTCTTGAATCTGTATCAATGCAGAG
Organism: Lepidothrix coronata; assembly: GCF_001604755.1. Classification (NCBI taxonomy): domain Eukaryota; kingdom Metazoa; phylum Chordata; class Aves; order Passeriformes; family Pipridae; genus Lepidothrix; species Lepidothrix coronata. The sequence continues at coordinate 264,091 of NW_016690371.1, forward strand.
AGCTCATGCTTTCAATATAACTCAAGTTCTGCAAAATACAGTCTTTAATCAATTAGTCAAACAGAAAATTACTTATTTCCAGTTTTCAACACGTTTATAATAACTTATAGTTTATATTTCAGGTTTGAGAAGACCAAGCCAGACCACTATCCAGAAAGACCTCCCCTAGACCCTGAAAATTCTGAATGCCGACTAAGATGACTAATTTTAGAGAAAACCTCAAGAAAACCCCAAAAATAGAAAACTTTCAACTTAGGAGGATGGAGTCCTTATCCAACTGTCTATATAATTCTGAACTTTAGTATTCAATACTATATTTTAATACTTAACAATATTAGCCCTAGATTTCTTCACTCATACAGCATCTTGACATGATGAATTTTTTCTCTTTTGCTGTCCTAAACCTAACAGGTTGCTTGGGTTACATCTCTCTCCAATTTAGCAGGTCCTAGGGTGAAAATAAACACTTCCTTGGGGAATGAGAAGCAGCTTCAAGAGATATGGTTTAAAATGTTTGCACGGGCAGAAGATTAAATATTCTTACTGGGCCTGATTAATTTTCCTGTTTTCTGCTTGATGAAAGTATCTTCGACTTCTTTATGTGTCATGGCTCAGTGTTTTCATTGCAGTTTTTATTGCTGTTTTAAGACGAGATTGTCACTTTTAGCCTTTCTCAAGTTGTTTCTCTCTGAAGAAATATTCATGATAAGAGCCACCTGAATTTTCACTTTTACTCCAGTTAAGGAGGCCTTTTCTGTCTACTGATTAATGAAAGCCCAGCAAAATTGCGACAATATAGTTATACGTGCATATTGTACAAACAATGGAGAGGACTAGAATATGTGGTTCATTTTTATTCACATTTAGGTGATTTTCATATTGCTGTAGATGCAGATACATGAGGGTACATGGGGCCTAGAAGCTTAGCAAAAGCAAATCTGTCAGTGCTGCTTGAAAGCATTTTAAATATCTGTGATCACAATGGTTTGGCTGTTACCGCTTGGGACTGTGAGCAAAGGAATCCTGAAGAGGCAAGAACTGCTTTGAAGTGACAAATAAAAAAAACCTTCATCTGTTATATCGATGCTCACTTTTGTTATAGGTACTGATGAAAGCTTCCTATATTTAAGCAAATATGGCAATTCAGTGCAACTTCAATAAGAATTTTTCAGTTGCATCTACATTTCTTCTTGTTGAGGCAGTCAAGAAATTGCGGTATTATTAAATATGGGCTGGATATGCAAAGGAAGTCTACCAGTGTTGAAAATAGGGGCTTCTTGTTTAAAAATGAAATCAATAGGTAATTCACATTCATAAACTAGCAGTGTGAGGAGTCATAGGAGAAGCAGGCAGTAATTGGTAGGAGCACCATTAAGGCACCTTGTGAGACAGAGAGCAACATCAGCCTTTTTCAAAACCTCTGGCAGCTATTTTCTCTGCTTGCATGATGCCCATGCTTTGTAAGTGTGAGGTTATTAGCACTGGGTCTGACTTTAATATGTGAGTTTGCCTAGGTGAAGTTCTCAATACTTTTAATGATGGTACCTGAATGTACATAATACCATGCACCAACCTACAGCTGGTCCTGAAGGTCTCCTGGTTACACAGACCTAGGTGTGAGCCAGACACTTTGTCTTCTCTGCTTTGTCAACTTATTTATTCTTAGCTAGGGGAGTGTCACATGCTCGAGGCTACTAAAGCTGCTGCCAAATAACACACCACTCCTGTACAGTTAGAAAATGTTACGGGCAGATACATTGTCACTCAAATGCAGTCCCTTTTCAGACATCTATCTGCCAGTATGATAGGAATCATTCCAGAAGGGTTTTACAAAGCCGTAAGCAAGACCTTCAGCCTATCATTGTGTCAAATCACATTTCTGTTAAAGTTGTGAAGTTTCTTCCTGCACATAACAGTGAAAAGCAAGTTAAATAATAACCCACTTCCTGTTCTATTCGTAAACACCTAGAAAGCACCAAACATTCCTGACCTTTTCATAGGAACCAATACATGCTTTGCTAATGGCCTTATAATAGAAACATCTACCTCTTCTTTTGATTTGAGAAATTCCAAATGACAGCTATTTGAAGAAAAGAGTTGAGCTAATGATAGCAGTAAGATTTCCAGAAGCAGTAGTAAAAGGTAATCCTTTTTGTTACCTGACAGCCTTGTTTTCTCTAGAAGTTTAAATGCAGTTGCAAAACCATGAATTATTTCAGTATTACTCTGGAGTGTTCTCAGCTATTCACACAGCAACAAAAAGTAGAATATAAGGTTAGTACTTTGTCACACACACGTGTGTAGGACAAACATCAGGTCCTGCATCCCAAATGAAAAGACCAACAAGCTGCAGGTTTCCGTATGGCACACATGCACTGCTGCAGCATGAAGCCAACTTAAGAAGCATCCCATTTGCTTTCTACTTTAGAGAGGCACAGCAACATCTCAGTCCAGCCTACAAAGTGACATCAACCAGAGGCTCCAGAAGGCAACTAGCTTACCTGAGCAGCATCAGCACCTGCACGTGGGCTTAGGTGGTGGGCTGCATCCTTAGTTGGGCAGCCCCCTCCTCTGTGTCACAGGGGTACTAGGACATACATTTCTAGAGCAGGAAGGTGTCAGATTCAGGACAAGAGAAAGTTTAGAGCCTGAGATTGCTGCCTTTTATACTTAAGCAGGGAAAGGCTGAGGAAGTATGAGGTTTGAGTCAGGGGGACCAGTAAGGTGAAAATAGGAGTGGGACAACTCAGGCTTACCCCAGACTTGCACCCAGCTGGAGAGAGTGCATTGGTGACATTTAGGAGCTCTGAATCAGCACTTTAACTGAATCAGCCTTGTTAACTGTAATATATCTCAATTAGTCCAAGTCCAGTATTGAAGCTTGTAGTTGTCACAGTAATGTGAGACCCTTCTTGTGTTAAGAGCATCCCAAGCACAGGTTACATACTTGTATTTCTGAGGTAAGCGGGTTCTTCAGGTTAGAGCATCAGAGGTTTTGTGTTCCTCTGAGATCAGTGACACATGCCAGGAACAACTGTGTAATCACAGCACAAACATCCTGAACCTCCCATTAGAGACATGCCATCCATTAATGAGGTAGCTTTCTCCAGCCAGCACTGCTTTTGCTGGGTTCTCAAAATTTACATCGTATTTCCCCCTGCTTTGTGCTTTTATTTCCCAAATAGCTGCATCTGTGCTTCCAGTTGAGCTCAGTAAATTTGGCTCTTTGAATCCAGAGTAGCCAAATTATCCAGCAGCAGCAGCGATTTCCATGCAGGTGCACCTACTTTTCTACTTATCCTATCTTAGCTGTTGTTCTCTTTTTGGTGCTTTGTGCTAGGAGAAAGAGGACGGTGCACGGATTGTGTGACTCTGCTTTCTCCTCTACTTGTTGTGTCCTTCGCAATGAAAACCAGAAGGGGGTAAACCAAGGTAATGGGTCACTCTGTAGCAGGGACAGCTGCCCAGCTTAATTTTCACCAGCTCTAAGAATTGATTTCACAAAATCCCAAACTCTTCATTGCTGTTATCTGAGGAGGTGAAGAGCAGCCTGATGGGCCCCTTTGCAGAAGGATGTTTGCTGTTCAGTGGTTGGGATGAAGCACACTGGGCAGAGCCTGTTGTACTGAAGAAAAGGATCTCCCACAGCAAGTGAAAATGCTGGGTCTGGACTCAGCGAAGTGAACAGGTTTTGAGAACAGATACTTCTTTAATGCTCTGATATTCTAAATTGCTTTTGAATTCTTATCTAATTTGCTTTGGCGTTCTAATTTTCAAGTTTTTTTCTCCTCCAGGAGAAACAGCCTATTACAAGTTTTAAGATCATACTGATAAATGCCAATTTTGTTTTCCTGTGACTATAATCATCTACATTCTGCAGTTGCACGAAGTTGAAAAAAAAAGGAAGATAAGGAGTTTGAAACCTTATTATCCGAGATTGTAACCTTTACAGCATGTCAGGACAATTATTTTCGTGGAGATTATAGTTAATTTTCTTGCTAAAATACACTAATCACTCCAGTTTGTAGGGTAGCAATTCAACAAAATTAATTTGCGTCTTAAATTTTTCATCCTACAGTGCTAATGTTTAAAAATATGATTGAATTTCTAATACTTTAAATAAAAATTCTCAGGAGCATTAAGCCATTTTGTCAGTTCAGCTGTTTGCACTCCAGACCCCCACACTGTCCAGTAGTGGAACTGTGAGCACTGCAAGGGGCAACTCAGCTGTCTTGCTGGTTCAAGAGAAGCCTGTCTGTGGCAGCACAAAGAAAGCTTCTGTTCCCTGAGACTGCCACTGCTTTACACTCACTACCTGCAAACGTTTGTGTCTGCTTGGGATTGGAAATTGTCTTTCAATTTAAACAAGATAACACCAAACAAGAATGTGTTGAGTGGGTCCAATAACCTTCCTTACCTGAGTTGGAAGCAGAGGGGAGGATGGCCCGGGCCATGGCCTGGCTGACACCAGGCTGGTGGGCACCAAGGCTGCTTATCCCCTGGCAGCACACACAGCACTGCAGCTTCCTGATGGCATTTAAATAGTGTTTTTTGCTTTCTCACTTGCTCTTTCCAGGCTGGCAAGTGCTGGCACCCCCTAACCTGCATGACTGAGGACCTAAAGAAGTTGGTTATTTTCCAAAGGCAGGGAGTGACTGAAGTGGAGGAGCCACTGCAGGAGGAGGGAAGCAGCTGCAGGAAGCTGCGAGTGAATGGGCCAGGTCACGCACAACCAGCTGCTAATTCCCAGGCCAGCTCAAGAGGTCAGCTGAGGCCAAAGGTGCCAAGCAAAATCTAATTTCTGGCTGAAGGGTATTAATAACCATGGATACAAGTACCAGATGTTTAGTGGGAAGAGTTCAGCTCCACCTCTTCTGGCTCTTTTTAACCTCAGAATTGCCAGGAACCAAAGTCAGTGCTCTCCGTGCCAAAGCCTATGGGAATTGCAGTTTCCCAGCAGCACTACCACCCCCACACGGCTGAAAAGCCTCCTTAATGAAGACCTTGTAAAGTGGTTGCTTGTTTCTTCTTTTAAGCAAATTCCTGCCTGCTTTTCAAACGACAGCCCTCCTGAATGAAAGTTATCTTCTCTCTCACCAGCAGAGAGAGAACTTTCGTCATCAGTGCACCTCTGTCTTGTCTCCAGCTCCAGGGTCCTTATTCGGGGAAGAAGCAGACACTGGAGACCTCACACCTCTTCCTGGCACTGCAGAGACTGCTGACAGGGAAGGTGGTAACCCCACAGCCCCCGGTGGCTGCCAGTGCAGCAGGACAGCCTGGGCAGAGGGGCAGAGCAGGGCCTGCTCACATGTGAGTGAAACAATGCTGTAACTTCAGCAGAGCATGAATTTCTGAGGGTGTTTTATGTCACTCTCTCACCTTGCTTCACAAGTGCAACTTTCAGTCCTGGCTATCATAGAGGATATTTTGGATATTTTACACACAAAGTAGCTCATAAAATTTATGGCATATAGTTGTGTTCAGTCCTTTGACCTGTTAGCATATCAAAAGATTCATCTGAACCTTTTGCTCATGCACAATGGAATTAATAAGAAAACCACAGAAGATGAAATTTAAGTAACAAACTTAAAAAACCACTTTGAACATCTACCATCTTGTTTCCATGTAGAACTTTTTTGAAGTGCTATGATCGCACATTAAGAAATACTTGCTCCTTTTAGAGTTGAAAGAACAACAAAAAGAGAGCACAAAACCGTTTTCTTAATAACCTAAAAATTTTCCAAATCAAGAATACGGGTATTATCATCCAAAGAAATGAGCCTGATGTTTCACACCCGACTTTACAAATGAACAGAAGTCTGCCACAAGACTGGTGTGTGCATGTTAATGAAAAGTCATTTTACACAACTCTCAAACAACAATATTTAATCATTTTCACAACAAAATGACCTTGTAGCTCACTAGTGTTTTGTTTTTCTTTAAATATAAACCCAAACACTTTTAAAAGCAGCAGTACATATCCACACATTTAATGGATATGTGACATTCTTTAAAAAGGGAAAATCTGTGTGTTATGTGAAATACTTTCTAGTATTATAATGAAATGCAGAAAGAAGAGCTTGTATTTCTGAAAACTCTGCTCTCCTAGAATAACCAACTTGCAAATCCAAGCATTTTCACAAAAACTTATTTAACTATCTTTTACGAAGCATGGTATGTTGGACTCCTAACTTGGATTTATAAAATGGTAAGTTATCATCTCAACAGGAAAAAAAAATATTATAATCTGATATATGGAAACTCAGTTCCAAATTCAGACTTTCATTTGCAAAAAATGGAACATTTCTGAGATGTCTCATATTTCTGAGGTACAGCTCAGGAATCAATACTTTATTTACCACACATACAACAGTTTATCTCTTTTCAGGGATGCAATTAGGAATCCAGAGCTGTTAATGTCTGGATAAATGTCGCGAAAGCATGACTACAAACCCAAACAGAATTCTTATTCCTTATCCCCTCATTTCCTCCTGTTCTCCTAACTCTGCTACTAACTTCACAAAAACCATGAAAGTAATGTAGAAATCTTTATTGCTAGAAAGCTATGGTGGGACTCTCATTCTTTGTACAAAAATATTTTAATGTATTTAGAAATGTTACATAAGAGCATTTCAGTGATAAAATATTTTATTAGTGCTTCTGTTTGAGTACATTGAGCAAAGTATTGTGACTTTAAAAAAAATTCCCAAGGTTCACTATCTGGTCTTTTAGTTTCAGACACCACTGTTACAATAGAAGCAGATGCTCTGGAAGAGAAAATCATCCCAGCAGTGAGGTTCTGTATTGCCAGTTGAGAGCCATAAAGCAAGATTCGAGTATGGTGGAGTGTGTATTTTATATATCTATGCATATAAAAAGGATTATGGGAACTCTGCCAACCATATGTGAATGTGAACAGCCAACTGCATACTATGCCTCACCCAGCTCCTGGCAAGCAGGGAGGTTAGTGTTGATATAGGATGTGCTGCTGGAGCCAACTCTAGCATTTGGTGAGATGACAAATAGATAATTTTTTTTTTTTTTTTTTTTTTGTCACGCTGAAAGCATCACCTACATCACTCACCCACTCAACTTCATGCTATGCAAAAATATCCATTATTTAAACACTGTGTATAAACTCAACAGAGATTGCTGACAAGGTGTGAGATACTCCGTGGCTAGTCAAGCACACATGAAACCGCAACCAGAAAACTGGGAGACCTTATTGTGAAAGGATGAAAGTAAACACAGAAACTGGAAGAAATTAAGTAATCATCAGGTAGAACAAAATATTGAGAAGAAAGTCCTGCTGCAAAAAACAGGACTATGAGGTGTATCAGCTTATAAGTGTACAATATAATGGAGCAAACAATACCACATAAACAGCAAATGAAACAGTGCCACACGACAGAGAACCTTGTGCATGAAATAATACAAGTTTTTATTCATGTTTTATAGATTACTTTTATTTATTTTTGCTTTAATAATGCATATTCTGTTCACTCTGTGCAAAACTGGGGACAGAGGCGGGTGTTTAAATCATCTAATGAAAATCAAGCAGAGATGAACATTCAGGTTGAGGGAGAGGCCTATCCAAACCAGGAAAGCTAAAAAGCCACAGCTGCTCAAGACAAAGCTGCTCTCAGCTGTGCCCTTTTGTCCTGCCATCTTGCACAAACCCGGCCCTGCTGACTGAGCAGCTGTACACTGGGAAGTGACCTCCGCCGGACAACGGGGACAGGAGTCATCGTGGTAGCTACATTAGGGAGACCTGGCCTCAACCGGCTCCAGTCAGTGTGTGGCAAAGAAAGGCACAAATCATTGCAAAGACCAGACTTCTGTTGGTTTGTTTCCTTCTCGTAAATACATTACTGTACACAACGCGAGTTTAAGTTGAAGGGGATTTGGGGACATAAAATTGCATATTTAACAGAACTTAAAACCGTAACAAAAAGTAGGCTGTTCCATCTCGAAGCAAAAATAATCCCTCCAGCCCCAACATTAACATTCATTCCTGGCTATATGCAGTACAAACATTTTAAAATCTGTGACAAAAGACAATTAAAAACCAAAAGTCAAAATCATAAAGCTTGTAAACAGATAATCTGAGATACACTTTATTTATGGAAAAATATCATCAAAATAGTACCACTATGGATTAAACTGCCTGAGTTTTCATTTCACCTAGGATCTTGAAGTAGAGAACCTTTAGCACAAGAAGATCAATTTCAGTCACAACTAGTGCTGCACAGCACAGCTTTGGGTGGAAATTTTGTCTTCATTGGTATTTTTGTTGTGCTATCAAAAACTGTTGTGCTAATCCTTCAAATAAAGGGATGTTGAGGCAATTCTTAAATCATTTGGCACAAAGTTATTTTGGCTGGGGCATAAATTTGAGTCTCAGTCATGAAGAATAATGCAACATTCCACCTATCAAGTATTCATTTTGATTGAAGAGCTTTCTTTATGTCATTAACTTCCATCTGAAAACAAACAGAAAAAAAGTATTTGTGATTAAATTAGATGCTTCAGCAAACTGAGGCACAGTTGGTGCCACTTGAAAAGCACATGTTCCATCATGTCCACAGGTGTCAAGTACGGGTTTTATACTACTCTTATTTCCACAGATTTCACAAATTGAGGTGTCCTTTTCAGCTGCATAAGATGACCATTCATGGCTTCCTCCCCTCAGAGCCTGACAAGAATAGTCATTGAATCTAATGCAAGACTTTTCAATCTTTTCAAATTACAACTTTTACAAGTCACTCAGCTCACTGCCTAGAATTACTTGCAGAATGAGCATTGTGTCCACACTGCACTTAGAGCTCGCACAAGTAAACTGCACTGCTGGCAATGAGCACTGGTAGCTGAGGAACAAAACTGATCATCTCTCTTCTATAGGGATGGTTCTTGCTGTAGGGATGGTGGTTGCCTTCTACACCCATCAAGCCTGTGCCCAGGCACCTTAAGTGCTCTGATGGATATACAGAGATGTGGTAAAAGGATGTGGCTGAAACCATCATCAGCCCTAGTTGCACACTTGGCCCCTCTGATAGACACTGAAAACCCTAAGGCAGGGGTATACTAGATTTATTCAAACACACCCACAGTGTTCAAACTGCGTGATCATCAAGGCAGTCTTCTTTAATGCATGTGCTACTTCCTGAAGATCAGAGCTCTAAAACTAATGCAATTTTTGTTTATTAACTCTTATCTTTTTGTAAAGCTAATAATGCCATCTTGGCTAGCATCTGAACATTTACTAGTATGAACAACACTTGAACTGGAGTAAAAGCATTCAGCTATAAGATCATAATTTTAAACCCATCAATGCAGGCCTCTATAAAGATGTAAAGTTATCCTTGGAGGTAGAATCAAGACCTCTGGATAGTCTGTCCTGTTAGACTAAATCAATAACAGCTATTGAAAATGTTCCTTGATTATCTGAATAAATTTCAGTTTTAGCTGAACATGAATTGTGTTTTCTTAGAAGACATGTTCCTGTGTGGTACATGAAGTCCTTTAGGCAGCCCTGGAGCATAGACATTGATGACCCGCAGTTCTGCCATCCTTTGCCATGTTCCCAAGCACTTCACAGTGGGAACAGTCCAGTGAAACTACAATTTGATTTTCTATCCCTAGTACAAAGCACAGCTGACCTATAACATAAAAATATAAAATATAATCAATACTAATGCACTTATCAAGTACATGGACTAGAATAGTATAATAGAGCATAGTGTAGCAGAGAGTAATTTTGTTTGGAAGCAACCTACAATGACCATTTAGTCTGACTGCCTGACCAAGTTAAAGCATGTTGTTAATGGCATTGTCCAAATCATTCTCCAAAACCCCAAAAAGCAGTTTCAAGGTCACTCCACAGTGAAGCAGCACAGTTAATGATTCTAGCAAAGACCAAGCTCCATAATTCCCACAAGCAGGGCAGTGTGCTACCTGGCAAAGGACTAGCCAGGATGATAACATCTACAACTAAGGTACTGTACTGCTACTGTATGGTAGCAGTAACTGGGCTCTTAATCAGAACACTTTCTTTTATATTGTTAAGGATGCTTTAGTAAAGACAACCTGAGTACAGCCTTTAAAGCAGACATAAAAATCCCACTATATGAAATCATATTTGAAGCACATCAACACTAAGACAAGCCTACTACAAAATATAAAGCTTTGGCAGGATGTAAGTAATGTAAAAAGGCATGATTTCATTTGTGACAAAATCAAACAATTAAAACCAAGACTAAAAAATATAATAGTTTGAATTCTGTATTGTGTTTAATTTTTTTTAAATTTGTTTACTTGTGCTGATAAATTTTTAGATAATTATCAGGCTTTTCAGTAAAAACCCAGACTGCAATATATATGGCAATGATATGAAGGGAACAGGTATATCCCTTTCAGAAACATTAGTAGTTTTTGATTCACTGGAAATCTAAGTATCTTATAGCAGAGTTTTCTCTCCCATATGTGAGGCTAAATCAAACCTGCCAATACATCTCTAACATTATAAATAAGTACCTGCAATCGTAGACGGATCTTCTTTTCTTCATCCAACTCAGACAGCAACTGTTTAATCTCTTTTCTGTTACAAGAATGCAAAAGAAGCTTGGAATGAAAATTATTAAACTAGTAAAATACAAAAACTCATCTCTTGGAGAGGTATTTTCCCTGCTTCACTAGTTATTTTTTTTCCTCTGAACAACTAACTAAAGTCATCACACTCTTGTATACTGTAGGCTATACTACAGAGCCTCGCTGTAAGACAGTACCCCCCACATCCCACAGGGCTAATGAATAATAAATTTCCACCTAACAGACCTGCATCCATAGGCTTTGCTCTGGACTAGCTGTATCAACACTGTATCAGCACCCTTTCTTTTCCCTACAAAATGTAGATGGATTAACTGTTTGTGGGTTATAGGAACTGGTAACACAAATCCTGCCCGTCCTATCACATACTTAAGCCACTTAAAAGCTGCTTATGCCAGCAATACAACGTAACCTTCAACTTCATTTATAAGACTGAATGATCCCAAATATACATTTTCTGTCATTCCTCTTTGTTGGGAAGGGGAACATAGCTATAAGGAGCAGACACGTTCTCATGTTCCCACTGAGTGATCTCACCTTACGACAGAAACCAGTAGGTGGAAGCTGCCCTTGCAAGAAGGGGAGACTGAAGGAGCAGGGGTCAGCCTAAGAGGTGAAGCCGTGGGGCTTGCTGGCTACATCCAGCTTGAACCATGCCCTCCCGCATCTTCTCCCAAACTCTCCGCACACCTTTGATCCGCCACAGTCTCTGCACGCTGCTTCCCCTTTTCTTTTTCCTGCCTGGGCTACACACAACTGACAATGTAAGTGAAGGTTTAGCTTCCAAAGCATTAAATATTCTCAGGAACAGCAAAAGCTACATGCCAGCCCCAGTTGCTCCTAAGAAATGAGCAACCTAAAGAAAATAAAGATGCCCAAAACTAAAATAGTAAGATTTGGGGCCATAACCATAAAGGTCTTCAAAGGTCCTAATCACAGTTCAATTACTACTTTTGTAACATGAGCTTCCTGGGAAAATGTGCTGACAATCAAGCAACAAATTGATTTAATAACTTTAGGAACTTGTAATTTGTACTACAATTAGAACAAATGCACCCCTTTTATTATGATCAATGCACATGAGTTCCCAAATAGTTACTTGCAAATAAAACAACATAAGAACCTTATTCACTGTTTACAGCTTGCGACTTAACTTTTTTAACACCCCATAAACATCTGTTTATGTCATAACTCAGGGGAAAAAAAAAGGTTTATGGGTGGATAGTGCCGGTCTGTTTTCCTGAGGTTCTCACCCCTGAATATGTTCTGTCACATGAAAATCACTCACAAACACATAGACAAAACTGTGCAGAGTAACACACATCAAGGCAAGCCACCACTATGCACAAATGGATACATCCCACCTAGAGCTGTGATTTGCAGAACTTACTTTTGCTGGTCTTTCATAGTTTCAATGATGGTTCTTAGCTCCCTAACTTGTGTTCTCAGCTCTTCCAGGGCAGTCTGACCTTGGCTCAAGTGCTCAGTCTTTGGCTTTCCTTCAGTACCAAACAGGGATGGGGAATTTGACCTGTGGCCTGTTGTTCCCATAGCAATTGAGTGAAATCCAGGTGATGGTGAAGGGGATAGTGATGGTTGTACATTACTGCCACTAGCCAGACCTCCTGGTTTTGGAGGCAAGGAAGTTTTGTTATCAGACACCTGCAGCAAAAAGAGTAATATTCAATGTCTGTAGAAAGCTTTATGAAAATCAAACCTCTAACCAATGCCAAGTATTTAACTGCTCTTCAAGTCCCACAGACAAACACGGACAGTTTTGGTCAAAGCATGATAAATATAACAATTAGTCATTATCTTTGTACATGTACATCAGAGGGCGTCTAGTTGGGATGCAGAAGTTCAGATAGCTTCAGTAAGACTTTCCATGGTTGCTACAACCAGTCAGCAACAGCATTTCCAAGATCTCAGACCTAGCAGTGAAATAAACCAGGGACAGATGCTCAGTATTTCTCTCAGAAGTTTGAGAGAACATATCTACATCCATGGACATCTCCTACAGAGCACAAAACTACATGACCAAGAATCCAAGCTGTATTTTTTTGCAAACTAAATTTATGATCGCCAACTGACCACTGAAGGAATCTTCAATGTTTTTTCAAAAATCTATTACATGTTCTCCTTAGCATTATGAAAATAGTAAAATATTCCTTTGTTTGCTTGTTGGTATGATATATACAGAAAAAAAAGTTCCATGGCTTCAAAATGGTAATATATTAATAATAAATAAATGTAACCCTCTGTTAACTGAAGCTTCCATGAATCCCCATAACTACCAATAGCTTTTTATTTCTCCAGGCACTTAATAGAAAAACACATCATTAACCTAGTAACCCTAGTACCATGTGGTAAGCTATAAAGGATCCCATGCTTCTTGAACTGCAATCCAGTGCTCTACAATTAGACAAGCTACAGAAAATCTGAAGTCCACCAGCCATACATGATCAGCTACTAGTGAATACACAGTACAGTGTACAAGTACAGTTATCACAATGGCAAGTAAGGGGAGTCTGAATTATTTATCACACTGTTATCTGGCAATGCTAGTGTGTGCATTATATGACAGCTACCACGCATATCTGAAAATCTGATTTGGACAAGAGTAAGAAAAAGCATCAGGCAGCCCTCCAACTCTATCTTTGGAAAAGGGATATTGAAGCTGAATGGTAAATAGGGTAAGATATTGAGAATAAATGGAAATCGAAGGAGAGACTGTGAGGACTTGGGGACTGGCAGAGTGGCATTAGCTGACCAAAGTAACTGAGAGAAAAGGTAATGGACAGATGAAAATAAGAAGAAAGTGGAACTGGGAGAGAAGAGCAGGATCCACCGAGTTCTACAAAAAACAGTCTTCTCTGCTATACAACCATGACTGAGCAAAGAACCTGCCCTGGGAAAGCACTGAACACAAAAGGTGTTCTGCAGAAAAAACAAGTCTGAACATAGAAATAAAAACTGTGTTATAATCAGAAGAAAGCTGAATTACTCCAGTGCCTTGAAAGTGACTTAATGACCTTAATAATACTCTTTTAACATTTTATAGATTAGTTTGTTTGTTTAGTTTATTTATCTGGGTTGGAAGGAACTTTAAAGATCACCTAGTTCCAATCCCCCTGCCATGGGTAGGGACACCTTTCACTAGACCAGGTTGCTCAGAACTCCATCCAACCTGGTCTTAAACACTTCCAGGAATGGGGCACAATTTCTCTGTTGTGGCATCTGTTGCAGTGCCTGTCATCCTCAGTAAAGAATTTTTTACTAATATCTAATCTAAACCTACTCTCTTTCAGTTTGAAACTGTTCCAACATCCTCTCCTGTCACTAGCTGCCCTTGTAAATACTCCCCCTTCATCTTTCTTGTAGGCTCCCTTAAGGTACTGGAAGGTCACAATAAACCTTCCCTTCTTCAGGCTAAACAACCCAAATTCTCTCAGCCTTTCCTCACAGCAGAGGTGCTGCATCCCTCTAACCATCTTGGTGGCCTCCTCTGGACTCACTCCAAGATGTCGATATCCTTCCTGTGCTGGGGACCCCAAAGCTGGATGACTGCATCTCCAGGTGGGGTCTCACCAGAGTAGAGTAGGCTGTGAGTAATGTGTACTATAAACAGATCTCTCAGGGATAATAACCCCATATATCAGTAGGTGCAAGTTTCTTTGGACTGAAGAGAGACGTCAGGCTGAGTCCAAATCTGGAGCAGGCGAGCAAGGCATAACTGGAGGCATTGACCTGAACATCTTATTCCAGAGCTTAACTGGATATCAGCATTAAATCCTCAAGCAGCTACTTTCTGATAGCAGTCATCTCATTTTACAGGAACAACATCTACAACTTTGCTGTATAACTTACAAATGTTGGCCCAAGAGTATTCCTTAATGCAAGTGCTCCCAGAAGAGGGAGCTACATAGCAAAAGATTATCCTTATAACTTGATCACAGAACTGCATGATTTCATCTTTCAAATTCTTTTGTCATACTATTATAATATAATATTGTATTATTAAAGGTATCCTTATGTACTAAAAAGAGCTACAACCTCTAAGGTGTGATCTACGCACTCCTGCAATATTTAATTATGCTTTAGTACTCTACCAATATACAGTAAGAATGGCACAAGCCTATAAGATGAATACAATTATACCAGTATAAAAAGTGATTATACTTGCAAATTTAAATTCACATATTATTAGAGTGGGTCAAAGAGTTCTATTTTCTTTGCTTACAGACTCTTCTAATGTAAACTCAATTTACAGTTGCAAAAAGACAGGGTCTTTGTTTCTAAAATTTATTTCCCTAGCTTCTGTGATTCTGTGAAATGCATTTACACAGAAAGGATTTTTTTCCACAGTATGGTTATTGGAGACATTTTAACCATGCAATTCACTTTAGACTTGCATTTCAAGCACAGAACAATCTTTAGTAACCTTTATAATTTTAAGCTTCTTTAAGGGGCTAGTTACCAGGTGACTGCTGAATAAAACTTTAAATATTTCAGTACTGTTTTAAGAAATGAAGATGCATGTGATGAGGTGAAGCAGAGGCATTTCAATTAACTTACTTGTGATATTGTAACAGTTCTTGATTTCCTTGACACTTCAAGGGTTTTGTGAGCAATGGAAACATGTTCCTCCTTCTCATCTTCAGGACTTGGTGAGTCAAAGAAATCAGGGCTTGAAAGGGATGACTATGTAGACAAACACACACCACAAAAGAAGAAAAAAGCACAGATATCATCATTGTTCAAGAATTTTTTTTGCTATAATTTTCAAAGTAACAATACTTAAACCCAGGACTCTTTGGCCCCTACTTCCTGTTTTTTCCATCTTATTTTCAAGGCTAGACTGCTTTTGAAGCATTCAAGAAATAAGATATGCTTAAGAGTTGAATTCAACATTAATGTACATGTTTGCATTGCATTATATCATAAGATGAAAGCACCCTCCTGTCCACGAGTAGAGCTGGGACACTGAGCACTGTGCTGGGAGGATGCCAGCACTGCCCCCTGGGCAGCTCTGCCCCGGTTTTGCTCAGTGCAGGTCTCACCTCGCTGCTCTTGAGAGGACCCAGCTGTTGCCCTTGCACGCTGCTGGCACTGCAGGGCTGCCTTGTGCACGGCCTCTTTGCAGAGGTGCAAAGAGGGAAGGTTCTTTCCACCCCTTGCTCCTTTCCCCATAGATTTGACAGGGGAAGGAAAACCTTTTTACTGTCTTCATGTTTCTATATTTATGACGACAGTTAATTTTGAAAGCTTTCTTTTTTTTGTGTGTGTCCTATCAGTTTCACAATAATCCTTTTTGGTTGCCTCCACTTTGTTTTTCTTCAGCAACATGAACCCAGGTAACCATCAGTACTTGCTCGCATTCTGATATTCCAGAATGCAAAAAGCATGGAAGCAAAGAAATCCCAAACTCCAAAGAAAAAGACATTGAAAAACTAAGAAGTGATTTCCAAAGTATAGTTTACAAAACCAACTTATAAGATACATATTAGAGAGTGAAATTTAAATCATGTTTATATTTAGAATTGTGACCTTAGTGAGAAGAAACACATGATAATTCAAGGAGAGCTGTTGAAGACTGAGTGGTCTGTTTGTCCTCAAAATTGGGTAAATGTCTGAGAGAACCCAAGGGAAATGCTTCTTTTGAGAAAGACTTTCAAAATCCTTAATAGTTAGGACAAATGAGTTGATTCCACAGATTTTTATAAAGGATTTTTCTGGGCTCGGTCATGGCTGGCAAGGAATACTTGGCAGCACCCAAACAAGGGGGTATGGATCTTAGAAGGAAGGGAATGTTTTAAACATCAGTATTCAAAACACTGGCAGCCTTTTGACACTAATTTTCCTGAACTGCTTCTCTCTGCCTCATTGTACATGTGAAGGAATGGCTGTGTAAAAGTAGTAAAAACACCAGGAAACACAAAGAGGAGGAGAGGAAAAATTAGAAAAAATATTTAAAAAAATATTTTTTAAAGAAAAGGAAAATTGACTTACAGATGTGAGAGACTGGGAGGGTGGTCGCCTGCCAGTAGCTTTTGGTCTGGTTGTAGTTGGATGATTAAGCTTCTCAGCAATTGGTATTACAGAATCAAAACCTTCCAAGTCTTAAAAATAAAATAGAATTGATTTGATTTTTTGGTAATTGTCTTCAAAGGGAAAGATTCACATTTTTTTTTCTAATTTCAAAGAAATGAAATCCCATTTTCCCCACTGTGTCACAGTGTTCTGCACATGTTTAGCCACCATGATGGCACTAAAAAAACCTGGAAGTCAAAGGCAGCTGTAATCCAGTCACCCTTGCCAAGAACAATTACCCTTCCATCTCAAACACAATGAAGCAGAAGGGGAACGTGTAGAGGAGCCTTGGCTTTGTTTTCGGCACAGTGAAAGCTAAATGACATCATGGGTCCTATGGCATGGAATAAACAGTTTCAAAATTTCCATCTGGCTACTTGAAGGGGTTAGTAATTTTTTTTCCTGAATAACTGGAGATATAAGACAGTGCACACATTGTCTTGAGAGCTGTACTGTCAGTGCTGCATCTGCAGCAGTTGCTAAGGGGAGTGAAGAATATGAATGATCGAGCTGGAAGAGATCTGCAGGTTCCCAGACACCTGCAGCTGGAGGCACCATAGTTTCCACCAGCTATAGGTGAGAAGACTATCTCCCTCCAGTAGTCCAGAGGTTATGGTAAGTAAAAGCTGCAATAGGGTCCTGAAGCTGTAGAGAGCCCAGGGAAAGCAGATCTGCTCAAATGCTGTATCAACCATCTTTACGGTCAAAGAAATGCAGTGGGGAAGTGTTTACTGAATCCAGCCACGTGGTAACATGTTTATATGAAAGAACGATGTGAGGGCTAAAGGAATACCACAGCTCATGATTACATGCCTGAATCAAATGGCTTAATACCATTCATCTATTTTTATGGGTTGTATCAGTTTCACTCACCTTCATTTCAAAATGCCCTACTGCGTATGTTAAGCAGGAAGGAGTCAGAAAACATACAAGAGGTACTTTAGACAAGATAAATCGAAATGCTTCAAAATTACTCTCAGATATGAATCAAATACAGGAATGATATTCATTATTCAGAGACTATTTTTCATTGCACACATGTAGGAAGAAATAGCTTTCAAATTACTAGTTCTGTATACTGGGTACTTAGTTTTCAGAACTACTACAGAATAATGAATCTCTGAAGATCCAGTCTTGTTGCCATATTACAACCATTGTACAAAATTATACAATGGAAAAACAAATTAATTAATGGGCCTGTGCAACTATATGCACTGAATGATGTTTAAATTGATTCCAAGTACTCATCATTTAGCAACTAGAAAGTAAATGGTATCAGACATTTCTTATTCAACAATATTCTTCCATCTCCAAGACATTAAAAAAAAGAAGAAAAAAAGAGAGCTCTTTCAACAGCACTAAAATAGTCCAAGGTTATTCACCTCCAAATGCTAATCTATTTTTGGAGCGACTCTTCCTATATATAACCAGTGACCCCACTGCCCTTTACCACGTATTTTTCTCATTGCTTTTTTATTGACTGTTGCAACCTATGTGCAAAGGTAGGTCACCCAGTCTGTCAGTGGGAATTTGGCAATCTGAAGCCTCAGCTGTACCCAACATACCAGGTGGGGCTACAGCGCTTTGAAGTAAAAATGAGCTAACATTAGCAGATTGCACAAAACCTATCTGGAGCCCTACAGAAAATCAGGGCTTCGGGAGAGGAGAAACCAAAACAAGTGTAAGAGCTGGTTTCCAGCAATATCCAGTTTGAAGGTGATTCACAACTAAATGACTTAAGATCACACAGCAAATCAGTGCTGTATATTATTATATCGTCTTAATTTTCACCACTGTATTACTTTGTTAAATTGCACAGTAAAAATATATAACCATAAAAAACATACATTCATCTCTAAACATGTGATGCTCACATACATGAGCAGAAATGGAGGCTGAAGCAACCCTTGCATTTGTCCCAGCCACTCTCTCCCACCTCACTGCTTTTACTATTTTTTTTGCCTGAGCTAGCTTTCATCCAGCTCATTTTCCAACACCATGTGCCCAGCCACACAAATACTCATGTGAAAGAAGGCCTAGTATCAGTACCACAGGACTGACTCAAGCTGCTAAAACTGAGGGGAAGATCAGGCTACTGCTTTGGGGGGCAGCACGCTGGCTGAAGTTATCTTGCAGCCTAGGAAGGCTCCAGTGCAGGACTTCCCTCTCTTAGTGTTTCCACTTCTGTGGTCTCCATAGAAGGAGTGTGAAAGGAGGTTGTAGTGAGGTGGGGATTGGTCTCTTATTTCAGGTAACAAGCGACAGCAGAACAGGAAACAGCTTCAAGTTGTGCCAGGGAAGTTTAGATTGGATATTAGGAGAAATTTCTTCACTGAAAGGGTGGTCAAACATGGGAACAGTGTGCCCAGGGAAGTGATAGAATCATCATCCTCAAAGTGTTCAAAAAACATGTAGATGTGGTGCTTAGAGACATGGTTTAGTGGTGGACTTGGCACTGCTGGGTTAGTAGTTGGACTAAATAATCTCAAAGATCTTTTCCAACTTTAATGATTCTATTCAATAAGTGCCACTGTTCCTATCTACACTAATATGGAAAACAATGAAAAAATAGTGAAGGAAATTAATTCAATGTGTTTCTTTGGCTTAAATAAACTAATAGTTACCTAGAGTTCTATATTTGGTCATAATAATAAAGTACTCATGTTTAAATTGTAAAATGTATCGATAAACAAAGAGTGTATGAATTTGTGTCCTTGAGATCCATAAACACTTGCAGACATCATTTGCTCCACGCATTTTATAAAATGCCATGAAGGATGAACATTTCTGCACAAAGCTTCTATTATCAAGAAACACTGGGAATTTTTTCCACTTCCGAATGCATTTCTGATAGGTAGAAAAATAAACTAAAGCACCTTATACCCACACTGAATTTTAAAAAGAGAGCGGAACAGAGGCTATAAAAGGCTCCACAGGTAGAATCTGCTGCTAAACTAGTTAAATCACAGCCATTCAGCTGATAATACAAATGGAACTCTATTTAAGTGTAATGGACAACACTTGGCATAACGGTAACATAGTAAATCCATTCTCAGTACTTCGATATGCTCTTTATCTCTCCATTTGTTCTCCTTATTTATATATGGTTCTTCCTCCCAGATCCGCTCTGCATCTAAGGCTATCACCACCTTCCATGAACATTGCCTACGGATATATTCATGCAAGAAAATTCTCATCTAGTAACTGGGTAACTAGTACAAGAACAGAGCCACCCACGAAACCTCTGCCTTGCTGTCACGTATACTGTGGATTCAGTAATGAATTCACTCGTACTGGTTATTTGATTACTTTTTGCTGATGGAAAGCAAGGTTATACAGGTCTGACTATATTAAAGTCACTGAGGTCATTAAAGACAGAGATGTGATTTTGGTTTGCATTTCTGCAGTTATCAGATTGGGAGTTTAAATTTACATACTAAGCTAAACATATAGCCTTCCTGAGGTGGCCCAAATGGAATGACATTAAAAATAAAGTCCAGTCTACTGTATTCACAGCCAGATTAATTGCCATCAACATCCAACAGACCTGAACTCTGCACTGGTCCAGATTTCTCTATGTCTAGTAATAACAAACAGTAAGGAAGGTTCTATTAAACACATAGAACACAGAGGGCACCCATCAATTAACAGTGACACTCCCTAATTAAAAAATAGTTGATACTACTTCTACAAATAAACAGATGCATTCATCATTATTACTGTCTCACTGATCAAGCCGGTAATCCATGAAGTAATTAATGAGACAGGAAGAAAAGCATGAGACTAATTCTAATATACTGGTGTAGTACACACAATCAAATGTCTGGCTTACTGAGCAAACATATTTCATGAATATGAAAAATGTTAGCTCTGCAAGAATTATTCCCTGGTATCCTTCCAAGCCAGTTATGAATAGGATATTTCTCCCCATTGCTATGTTCATTTGGAAACATGGTTATTTAAAGTATGATGATTTTTTTGAAAAATTGCCCAGATCCAGGAAAACAGTTATTTAAGGAAAAAGTTCTCAACTCATTATACCTTTCTGGAAAATAACCTTCAATCCCTTCCCCTCAAAAAAATCCTAGAAATAAAAAGTTAAATGGTTATGCTTCCTTCCTTACCCCTTTTACCCCCTGCATTTACTATTCTGTCATAAAACGTGGCTAGGTCTTAACTTTATCTTCCATTTAGGTTTTTTAGTATTTGGGCAAAGTCATTTATACATAACAAAGACCAAAAGGTTTTTGAATTAGTAGGGAGATTTCACCTTGAGAAAACTGAAATGGAAAGTGATGGATAAGAGAATCAACATGTTCAGAATGCTAATGGTGAGATTTCACAGAACAGAAATACAGCAGGTCTGAAAGAAAGGAGGCAAATGTGCTATTCAATTCATTTGAAGAAGATAATGTCACAAAAGTCACAGAGGTAGATTTCATTTCATAATCATCTTCAATACCTTTAAAAGGTTGACAATAGGCCTGTGAAATGGTATGTATACTGTCTTTAAATGCAATAATACTGAAAGCTATCAAATGACACAGAGATTGCAGACAAAATCTTCTGCATTAGTGCCCATTCAATATATAGCATTAATTAAAAAAGAACTCAATAATCTGAATATTAGTGGGGATTTTCAGAAGAGTACAATTATTTTAACTACTTCAAGCATCCAGATTCTGCTACTCCCTCCATGTTGAACAGCATTGCACCCTTCGAGGAATACAGCCACACTCCCAGCAAGGGTCTGGGCAGCAGAACCTCACCCATAATGAATCATAGACTGTTTTTTACAATTTGGGCAATGAACTTTTAGCAGGAGAGCTCTGTGGCTGCAGGGTTACTCCTACTTTGTTTAGGAGTGCAACAGTGATGTGCCAGGGAGGCCTGCCCGTGCCTGGTTCTTTGCTTTGGAGGGAAACAGCTTAGTTCACCTGGCTTCCCAGGACAGTCAGTAGACACCTGCCTTTCCTGAAGCATCCAATTATCTTTTTCCATTTCAGTCCTGACTTTTATCACTTTAATAGCAGCATCACTTTAATAGCAGAAAGCTGCCATAATGAGCTTTGCTAACCACTTGCCAGTGCCCTCATAAGGATTTTATTTTTAACGATTCAGAACATGCCAAGAAAGAACAGAAAGGTCAAGAAAACCGAGGAGCTAGAAGAAATGGATATGCTGTTTTCAGGCACCTCAACTTGACACAGATGGAAAACGATTAGATTTCTAGTTTACTGCTTTCTTCTGGACCCTTCAGGGCAAGAGACCCAATTAATTTATATGATGGAGCATTACATATCCCTGATTACAATATTTACAGTCCAGAACTATGTTTATGGGTGATTTTGATTCACTGACATAAATACTACAACTTAACCCACTTGGGTAATTCTGTTCCTTTGCTTTGCCCTATTAAAACGAGCATGAACTGCAGCATACAAAGAAATAACTGGTTTAGACAGATTTTGGTCTTCCTTATGAGTCACATTTTGTTCTCCAACTCTTATATTTGCCAGTATTTTCTGTTTTTTCCAACTTTTATTCTGTGTTTTCAGGCAAAATAATTACAATGTCTCAGAGTATAGCAGCCTGTGATTTAAAGACAAATCTGCTCCATTCTACAACCTTTTAGTGGAAATATTCTCCATCTTTTTCCCTAGTGTAGGCCAAATCTTATTAGATCACTTTTTCTTCCAGTCAGAGTCACAGTGATCATCTCTCCTGACAGATATGAGCATGCTACAGCTCTAGAACAACTGCAAATACAGCTCAAGGAAACATGATATACTGAAGATTTTTTTATTCGTTTGTTTATTAGATATTTTTCAAGAGGGTATTTTTAACTATCCTTTCAGGCAAGCTAGCACCAGCCTTGCAAGGAGAGACAGAAAAAAAGAACAGCTAACGATGTGGCTTCAGCCAGTACTCCATGATCCACCAGCAACTGCTCTGCAGATTAAAGTCTGAAGAAATGCTGAAAAATGGACTTGCACTAACCAGCTTTCAGGGGAAATCTTAAAAAAATTCATACCATCATTAGATGTTTCAGCAAGAATCAATGAAGGCATATATGCCTTACATTAGCACTGATGAAGATTATTAACTGCTTTCACAAACACTATGCAAAATGTGTAAAGAGCTAGGAAAAAATATTGGAAAGATGTGTTCACTTGGCTCTGTGCAGCCCAGCCTTTCTGCAAAGCACAGAAACTGCTTCTTGTGAGGATTAACTGAGCATTTCCACAGTAGATATATTATTTCTAATTCTTTGTGGCTTATTCTTTAAATCACTTAGCTTAAATCCATATGATTTTAATTATTAGATGATGCCAAAGCAAGCCTGTTTTGGATAGACAAGACTTGCTTCAGGATTCCAGAATTCCAAAGTGCGCGCGCATATGTGTATATATATATATATATATATATATAGTTAAAAGATTGATAGTGACTTGCAGAAATAACTCATACCAATTTTAGCTTTTGATCCAGTAAGCTGTTATATTTACTATTATATGTGCTAGATGTTTCTGTCATTGCACTGGCCCTCATATACAAGAATTCTTTATGAAATTAAAAAGAAACACGTAACCTAAAAGAAGGCCAAGTTATGCCATAAGGCATGAATTTAAGCTGTTGAAATCAATGTAATTCTACATGACGACTGCTCTTCTGTTGGTAGAACAGGGCTTACTGTCAGTGTAGCTTATGTTGCTGCAGGAGCATTTTAAACTTAGCTCAAAACCCCACTGCCAATCCAGAACAGTTGTTGGCACAGATGTGCCAACAGATGTAACCATTGTGATTTAACCATGGCAACACTGGAGACCAAGTCCTCGGAGACACAACCATGCACTTTCCACTGAGCACCAGTGAGCACTCTTCAAATTTCTATGTTACAGCTTGTTGTGACTTTTTTTTCCTCTTTCAGACTATAAAATCATCCTAGTATGGTTCTAAATATTTTTGCACAATGAAATATAGGCATTAAACTTTGCGATGACAAAACCTGTCTGCAAGAACAGATTAATGAAACCAGAGCATTGATAAACAGCACGTGTAAATTACACGTCACTTTTGCCACTAAAATGTCTTATGGTACAATAAATGATAATGATTTCTCATTTCAATACTATGGTGCAAGGTTTTCTGTCACAGTACACTCAATTTCAACTCTTAATTTAAAATAAAAATCTGTAATACCCATGTAAACTTTGGTGTTCTACAAAATACTTCTTTTTGTATTTGCTTGTTATGTGTTGTGAACTAAAGCAAAGACAGGATAGAAAAGAAATGGAAAAAAAAAAAGCCTTACCCTCATGAAATGAAGAAGAGTTAGCCATGGCAAAGAGATGTAAATAGGAAAAGTTGGATGCAAG